>NC_064773.1:6222781-6522781 GCF_011397635.1 Epinephelus fuscoguttatus
TGAGTCTGACACAAGATTAAATGATCTCTTTTTCTTTCTCAGACTAAAGAAGCTCTGTTCACCATTCTGAAGGATCTGCGACCAGAGGATCGCTTTAACTTCGTCAGCTTCTCCAGTAGAATCAAAGTTTGGCAGCCGAATCGTCTCGTAAAGGTGAACCCCCTCACCATCAGAGACGCCAAGAAGTTTATTTACATGCTGGTGCCGACTGGAGGTAAGACATTATTACCATTATGGCTTACTTTCTTCACAGTTCCTATGTTTTGACAGATAAACATGATTCCGTTTTGTGGATCGATGCATTATCAAGGGTTGTTGATAAGAATTGAAATTGAATTGACTTTTTTTCAACATGTATGCGTGGGAATTTGGTTCAATGGGGACGTGGTTTATGAGAATAATGTAAACATCTTGTTTCATTTTCTGGCCTTGGGGCTATAAAAATCTATAAAAGTTGACTTATTTTCAATCCACGGCATTTTCCCAAGCAATGATGTCTCCTCACTGCAGGCACCAATATCGATGGCGCCATCCAGACCGGCTCCTCTCTGCTTCGTGAATACCTCTCCAGCCCTGACGCCAGCCCAAACAGCGTCTCCCTCATTATTTTCCTGACGGACGGACGGCCCACTGTCGGAGAGATGCAGTCCATTGCGATCCTGGGGAACACTCGCTCAGCCGTGCAGGAGAAGTTCTGCATCTTCACCATTGGGATTGGGAACGACGTGGATTACCGGCTGCTGGAGCGCATGGCTCTGGAAAACTGTGGGATGATGAGGCGCATCCACGAGGAGGCCGACGCCAGCGCTATGCTCAAGGGGTAAGAGTGATCCTATCTGCATGTTGGTGGAATATTTCTTCCATCACAGGCCATCTTGTGGGTTTTACATACCTATGTGTTTTTGAAAAGTAAGCCTGATGCCAACATGGAAGCCATCTTGGATTTGTAAGAAATGGGACTAATATGGGGACTGCTCATAATCCCAGCCTCTAGATGACCTACACTCTAGATACTCCCTTGGTGCTAACTTTTTACATCTGAAACTGGTTCATAAAAGATCTGAAACTGGTCTTCACTTGTTAGATCTAAAACAGGGGAGAGACTGGCCTAAGACTGGCTTAACAATGTGGTCTGAAAGTGGTCTTGTGTTCATTTTCCCCTTTGGTGTGATTCATTTGGGCAGATCTGAACACAGCAATCGTATTTGAGTTCAGACCAAAACAACCGAATTGGAAAACCCTTTTGAGAAAGTGGTATTGGCCCGATCACAAATGAATTTTGGAATGATCAATCCAACCCAACTGTCAACTTTCGGCTTGAATTTTATTGCTGTGAAAAGAAACCAAACCAACAGGAAAACAGATCAAGTTTTCAAACTCATTTTGGGTTCAGACCAGAGCAAACACCCTAAAATTGGGGCTGGACTAGCTTATACCTGGCTAGGTACTGGAGTCAAGTGGGCTAAAATTGGCTTGAAAATGTAGTCTGAAACTAATTTTAAAGTCTCCTGGAGTAAAAGTGTTGTAAGATGTGAAACGTGTGTGGTGTGAAACGGGGCTTTAGTGTAAGGCTGGCATTTATCCAACAAGATTTTTACCATAAAACACCTACTACACATTGGGTGTTTCAAACGAGAAAGACATTTACGAGAGGACATCATTGATTGTAACTTTAAATAAGTAATTACTTTAAATTTCCCCTCCATATGTGTATAATCCGTCTCTTATTAAGCAATTAGCTCTCCTTAATCCCTCCCCATTGCCCCTCCGACACGTCCCTCCATCTCTCATCAAGCTACGAGAGAACGAAGACCGCAAATGTGACGGTGCTGACAACAGACCTCTTTAATCAACTTCAACAGCCACAGACTACAACAGCCACCCTCTTTCTCTCTCAGTCATTTTTTTTACCCCCATCCTTTACACACAACCCTCCTCTCCCTCTCCCTCTTCCGCACTCGGACACACAAGATGTTTGTTCAGTCGAGCAGGAATGTGTGTGTGTTGTGAAACTTGCATCTGAGTATGTACGTGGGGTTAACAGATAGACTCCGCAGATAATAGCCCTCGTGCTGCTTGAACAAACACGCTGGTTAAGAGGTAAGGAGGTTTACTGCGCCGTGACAACAAGGACAGGCAAGAGGACTTAGACACACACACACTTACACAACCTTGGCTTTACACACACTCTTTGATGAATGTGTGCACAAACTCTGAAGTGGGGTGGAAGCAGCTTTGAGATGTTAGACAAGCAGGTTTATAGCCGGAAGGTGGCTCGTTTGAATAAACAAGACTTTTGATGGAATCTGTAATAACATGTTTCTTTTCTGCCTCATAAACTTCCGCTGATGTGCCCTCGAGCAAAGGCACTGAATGTGTGACTGACTGATGACGGATTATCAGCCTTGTTGCTTAAAAATAAGCAACAAGGCTGATAACATTTTTGATACCGCACAAGCAATATTTACAGACACATCAGCATTTAGAGCTGCCTCCAAAAAAAGGCAACAATCTGTGTTGGTGTTGCTACAGGACACCGTTACAGAGGCAAAGTATAATCTGAAGGTCCAGGGCAAGTTTACAGCAATTTACAGTCAATCCTTTGAGGCAGGATGATGCAACTTTTGAGAGTTATCATGGTAGCATTAATTAGCTTCCCCAACTCACTGCTTGTGAGTTAAACAGTAAAATTAGTGAACACCGTCCTCGCCTAAAAAGCAACACCATTGGTCGTCTGTTAAAACATTTAAAATAATTCATAAAATTTTCCTGACAAGCATCCTTATGTGGGTCGTCAGTGAGCGTCTGTCACCCTAGTTTTTGAGGTATGTCTTGTACCATTGGCACTAGTTGCCCATGTTGTCTGTTTTTGGCTGATTCAGCATGTTGAATCAGTGTATTAGAAATCACTGTGATTGGCAAGGCTCTTGGTCAAATCACAGGCAATATGGGGCACTGTGGGGCGTGGTGGGGCAATGTGGCGCAATGTGGGGCAAAATGGGGCAATGTGAGATGATGCAACAGTCAGCCTTTGTTGTCACTAGAGAGAAATCACTGTGACTGGCAAGGCTCTTTGGTCAAATCACAGGCAACAGGGGGCACTGTGGGGCGTGGTGGGGTGATGTGGGCTGATGTGGGGCACTGTGGGGCGTCGTGGGGTGATGTGGGCTGATGTGGGGCAATATGGGGCACTGTGGGGCATGGTAGGGTGATGTGGGGCGATGTGGGGCACTGTGGGGCATGGTGGGGTGTGGTGGGGTGATGTGGGGCAATGTGGGGCAATGTGGGGCACTGTGGGGCGTGGTGGGGTGATGTGGGGCAATATGGGGCACTGTGGGGCGTGGTGGGGTGATGTGGGGCAATGTGGCGCAATGTGGGGCACTGTGGGGCGTGGTGGGGCAATGTGGCGCAATGTGGGGCAAAATGGGGCAAAATGGGGCAATGTGAGATAATGCAACAGTCAGCCTTTGTTGTCACTAGAGAGAAATCACTGTGACTGGCAAGGCTCTTTGGTCAAATTACAGGCAACATGGGGCACTGTGGGGCGTGGTGGGGCGATGTGGGGCACTGTGGGGCATGGTGGGGTGTGGTGGGGTGATGTGGGGCAATGTGGGGCAATGTGGGGCACTGTGGGGCGTGGTGGGGTGATGTGGGGCAATGTGGGGCACTGTGGGGCGTGGTGGGGTGATGTGGGGTGATGTGGGGCAATATGGGGCACTGTGGGGCGTGGTGGGGTGATGTGGGGCAATGTGGCGCAATGTGGGGCAAAATGGGCCAATGTGGGATGATGCAACAGTCAGCCTTCGTTGCCACTAGAGAGAAATCACTGTGATTGGCAAAGCTTTTTGGTCAAATCACAGGCAATATGGGGCACTGTGGGACGTGGTGGGGTGATGTGGGCTGATGTGGGGCAATATGGGGCACTGTGGGGCGTGGTGGGGTGATGTGGGCTGATGTGGGGCAATATGGGGCACTGTGGGGCGTGGTGGGATGATGTGGGGCGATGTGGGGCAATGTGGGGCAATGTGGGGCGTGGTGGATGATGTGGGGCGATGTGGGGCAATGTGGGGCACTGTGGGGCGTGGTGGGGCGATGTGGGGCAATATGGGGCACTGTGGGGCGTGGTGGGGTGATGTGGGGCGATGTGGGGCAATGTGGGGCATTGTGGGGTGTGGTGGGGTGATGTGGGGCAATATGGGGCACTGTGGGGCGTGGTGGGGTGATGTGGGGCAATGTGGTGCAATGTAGGGCAAAATTGGCCAATGTGGGATGATGCAACAGTCAGCTTTCATTGTCACTAGAGAGAAATCACTGTGATTGGCAAGGCTTTTTGGTCAAGACACAGGTAAATTGGGGCGACGCAACACTCAGCCATCGTTGCCACTAGTTCTTTGACGTTGGTTTGGTGTGTCTTGGCCCTAAGAGGTGAAGGTGGAGGTAGCGCGTAGTTGCTGTAATGCTGACAAACTGTATAAAAAATGTCAGACTTTGAGGTGGAGACAGTGGTTTGAATTTGTCTCCTACCAAGGAGGAATGTTGGTTTCTTTGAGCCATGACCACAACTTTTACCTAACCTTAACCAAGACGTTTTAGTGTCCATAACTCAACCAAACCATAACCATACGGATGCCAGAAAATGCTCAGCTGAATTGTTTTTGTAAAGGGGTCAATGGGTAAATTTTGGAGATACTGACAACTTATGTTAAAAAGGACACCACAACAGATAATACTCACATACTGTTGAAGATTCTCACTCATCCAAGTCATGGCAATCCAGAGTGCTGTATTGTAGGCAACTTGACTTGCCTGAGTTTCTTGAAGACGTTTTACCTCTCATCTAAGAGGCTTCTTCAGCTCTGAACTGAACTGAACTGAAGAAGCCTCTTGGGAGTACTAACACAGGTTGTTCTAAAGGGAAAAAACAAACAACCTATTTTGGTGTTTAGGGAAAAAGATTTAAGGGGCATCTATTAAGCTTATTTTCAGGTTCATACTTATATTTGGGGTTTCTCCTAGAACATATTTACATTTTGCAATGTTCAAAAACTCGCTGCAGCCACGAAATGACTCTAACGGAGTATAGCATCATTTTCTGATGTGAAAAATCACCAATAAAATCTTCTGAACACCACCGAAGATGTTAGAGCAGGAGTATAATTTGAAATTGAGGAGAAATTAAGAACATCAGCAACCAAGATTACAGGTTTCCCAAAGGTTAGCATGTAGCTACATGTAGCAGTGCACCAAAAAGTTTGTTGTTCCAGCTGGAGGACGATCCAAAAATAGGGGTGAAATTACCAACAATTGCAACCAAGATTACAGTATGTTTCCCCGACGTTAGCATGTAGCTACATGTAGCAGTGCAGACTATGTAATGCAAACACTTGTGGTAGCACCTGGGGCAGATGAGCACATAAAGAAATGTGTTTAGAGCTGATGTCAGCTTGTCTCGAAAGTAGAAACAGTTGGAAATGGAGTATTCAGAATGGATTACTTTTACATACATTTACCTCATCATTTGAAACTTAAAAAATAATGAAAAGCATAATAGGTCCCTTTAAGATATAACAGTGAAATACTTTGATGGCTGACTTGCTCAGGTCAACTGGCTGCTACTTTTCATTTGGCAACCATTTAGCTGTAATCTTAAATGTCTCCTTGTTCCTTTCCAGGTTCTACGATGAGATAGGAACTCCTCTGCTGTCCGACATAAGGATCAACTACACCGAGGACTCTGTCCAGTATGTAACTCAGCATCTGTTCACCAACTACTTCAATGGCTCTGAGATCGTCATCGCCGGCAAGCTGACCAACAACAGCGCAGAATCCCTCCACGTCCAGGTTACAGCCAGCAACAATGACAGGAGCATCGTCCTGGAGACTGATGTCCCCCTGCGGCACCGACAGATACAGACTGAGAAGAACGTGAAAGCGGCCACAGCAGCAATGGCAGCTGGAGCTAAACCTCCGGGGTCGGCGATTGCACAAGAATTAGGAGTTGCTTTGGGCTCTATAGCGGAGGAATTTGTGGAACGCGTGTGGGGTTTCCTGAGCGTCAAGGATGGGCTACGGTCACGGCTACGCAGCCAAACCAGCAAGGAGAGGGAGGGCCACATCCAGCAGGCCACAAATCTGTCTCTGACTTACCACTTCCTCACTCCACTCACCAACCTGGTGGTGGAGAAGCCTGAGGTCTTAGCTGATGGCACCATGGCCCCGGCGCCCACCATCCCCCCAGCAGCTGGTGACACTGGCTCAACTGCCAATGAGCTGCCAGAAGACGCAGAGGACGGAAAGCCACAGAAACCCAACGGGAAGCCAGGCAGCCAGAGCTCATCTCTGAGCAACAACATAGGTGAGGTCATCTATCCTAGTTTTAGTTGTAAAGGACAGTCTGGCAAGTGACAAATACACAAGGACAAAAACTCATCGTCTGCAGTTGGATTTAAACTTAGGCTACTCCGGTTTAAAAAAAAATATTAAAGTAAAATGGTTTTGAGTATCAAATCTCTGGTTCTGAGAAGTTGGTCCTTTGCAGAGGACGGCAGCTGCAGTTAGCTTAAGCACTGTTTCCACCAAACACTTTCAGTATGGTACCTTTGGAACCAACAGTAACGCTTCAGACATGGTACCTAGACCACCACAAACAGTCCTCTTAAATGTGGGTGGGGTTGTTGTCACTCACTGCTCCGTCCAGAACTCACTGTATTCCCTCCTTTATCAGTCTGCACCTCGTTTATCGTCCACAGAACGACATTTTCAGAACAAAATAGAGCAGTCTGGAGTGAGAGTCTCTCCGTGGGATATTTAAAAATAGCTGGTGGACCAAAAATGGGGACGGCACAGAACGGTTCCATTGGTACCATCCACAACTTTTCACAGTGGAAACAGAAAAACAGCGTAGTGAACTGAACTGAACTGAACTGTGCTGCTCGTTGGAAACAAAGCTTTTTGGAAGCCAGTGTAACCTCTGTGGAAGAAAGCTAACTCCAGCTAAAGGTGCAAACTATAAACTCTTCTGAGCCGTGTTTCAAACCTCATTTTGGGTGGAGTATTCCTCTGAGAGGATGTGCACACCATATAACTATATAGCTTTTCTCTGTCTTCTCACGCTGTGTTCCACTAACAACTGACCACCAACAGTTTATGTTACTCATAAGAGGAAGCATTAAACAATGGCAGCCCTCTGACTCACTGCTTTATATAAATATTCTCTTCCTTGCAGGTAAAGAGAGACGACCCGCCAAGAAATCCATCACCTTCTCCAAAACATCAGGTGACTCCACATACTCTTTCTCATGGACATTTGCACATATGCAGCAGTTACAAGTCTCCAAAAAGCAGACTTGAAAGAGAGAAGAGGGGGACCGTACAGTAGACTCTCTCTGTCTCTACACTCTCTGCGTGGGCGGCCTGTAATTTGGATGTGCGTGAGACAGTCGGCAGTGATCACACAGACAGCGAGGGGTTCAGGGATGTCTCTGAACATGACCTGAGAAGAGGAAAGAGCACACAGGGTCTAATTGAAATACCAACACAAGCACTACGTGGCACTTTAAACATGCAAGTGCGTGTTCGCAAGTGCACACACTGCGGTCGGAGAGTTAAGGGATGAAAAGTGGATGTTTGTGCATGTGGTACAGTAAAGAGAGGGACCCCATCAGAGGCAGTTAGTGAGGGCTAATGACCCCATCATTACTGCTGCTCTCTTCATCTGAGAGGGTTCTCACAGGCCTGAGGAGACTTCAGCTGAACATATAAACTATCTCATAAAATCGAATCTGAGACTCTTCTTACAGATCAACACAAGAACTCAGAAATGTTGCCTAATTAAAGGCTGAGCAGCCGTCGCCTTGAGGTGAAGGTTTCACAGAGGTGTCAAAAATTGCAGCTCGAGATTTAAAGTTTTATTTACCATGACATGTAAAACTGGATATTTTAGCTGTACTATAGAGCAGAGCTGTAAGCAGACTTTTAGGAATACTGAGAGCTCCACATTAAATTATTTTTGACGAGACAGCCACAAAATTTCACATTTCATTACCTCCGCCGGCGTTGGTCTGTTTGATTGTCTGCAAAATAACTCAGAAAGTTATGAACGGATTTTGATGAAATTTTCAGGAAAGGTGGATAATGGGACAAGGAACAGATGATAACATTTTGGTGGTGATCGGTTGAAGCAAAGTGGATAAAATAATAAAGTGGTGGCCGGACAGCACGTCTTGTTCTACTTGCTAAATATTGTTGTAATTCTAAAGTTGAAATTAATGTTCTGTGTTGGAAAAAAAGAAAGTGAAAAATATAAAAAAAACATTATATTCTGTGTTGGTACAAAATAAAAACAAAATAAATACACCACAGTGTCTCCATGGCGAAGGCATATATAACCTAATAAAGATAGTGATGCAAATAACCTAATTGTGATGCAGCCTGCAAAATCTGATGCACAGGGGGAGGGAATATCACCTACTTGGCGGAGGTCTGCACTCTAGTTTATTCATTTAACTACTGAATTCTATATATTTTTGTGGATTTGATCTCTCTACATAATGGCCAGATGTTGGTTATCTAAATGTGGTTGAGAATATTAAAGTCCTTTGTTCAAATTTACTCTTTCAAATCACCCTTAGGGAGTATAGTCATGATCATCAAACGGACCAAATGCACTGTAATGTCAGATGACATGAGTGCTGGTTGCAGGTTGAGTGTTTTAGTCTTTAACAGGTTGTTGGTGGCTTCTATAAGTTGTATGTAAATGAAACTATAACCACAACTTGACAGATTGTTAATTGGCTGTCTGTTAATACTGGATACAGGATCTATTGAACAAATCTCCCTTTACCCCCGGGGTACATCATTAAAGACTCCGTGATAACCACAATTATTTTTCTGCCAGAGGACTTCAGCCAGACTTTCTAAGTCTGCTAATATCTCAACATATCTCTACATATATCTGTATTTCACACCTTTCATTAAAAAATGTTTTTTGTTTGTTTCTGTCTTTGCCTTCACTGTCAAATTCTAAATCAAAATATATTAGTAATATTTGAACAACATAAACAGTGAGTCTTAGTCAGCTGCTATCATGCTATCAAAACCTAACAGTGTTGAAAAAGTTTAAAAACACACTTTCTGGACAGCTGTAATTACCTGCAATGTCCATCTTTCTGCGTACTATTAAATAAAACTTCCTTCTTCCTGATTAGTATATAAATGGTTTCTGTGTAATTTGGTAAATGTCTGTGCAAACACTGGTCGGAAGGCTACGTTTTGTCCCTAGCCAAAAACAGTCCTGGTTGGATGCCAAAAACCTGCATGGTGATGTTATTTTCACGTCAATTTTTGGTCATTCAGATCCTATCTGAAAACCAGGAAATATGATATATCTTTGTTTTTGTTTTTTAATACAACTAAATGTTATTGACAGTTTATTTTGTCCAGTTTTGAAATGGTTGTGATTAAGCAGCCACACTGTGACGTATTACTCGACACCCACTTTTTAAAAAATGTAAAAACAGGTTATAGCTATTTATGTATATTGACATGTAAAATATATTCCTGTCTCATCGTTTCAAGCCCGTGGTGTTCGTAAGAGCCAAAAATCTTTATTTAAGCTGTCTTTGACTGCACGCGAGAGAAAGGCTTTTTGCCCAGTCAGGTGAACTTTCAAACAGCGGTCATTCATTGTCTCAATATTTTCTGGGAATGCTCTCAAAATGGTTCATTTCACTTTACACATTTAACCCTAACCCTAACTCCTTTATATTCCTGATTCTTGTTGCTGTGTTTTTAAAACACACTTTCTGGACAGCTGTAAACTGCAATGCCATCTGTCTGACCACAAGCACTCTGGTAAGACTCTTTAGGAAAGTAAAGGGCACTAACACTCTTATTCACATCAGGATCTTCATCATTAACACTGTGTGGCTCATTTATGTTTGTGTCTGCAGGTTTGACAGCGCTCTGTCAGTGTCCATTGTGGGGAAGTCTAATGTGACTGTGACGGTTGGAGGAAACATCATGTTTGTGATCCTGCTGCATCAGTACAAGAATCCAGCTCCCTACCAGAGAGACCATCTGGGGTTCTACATTGGTGACAGCAAGGGGCTGTCGCACAACTGCCACGGCCTGCTGGGTACGTGTTAACGAGTGCCGGATAAATTACACTATGACTAAAAGACTAAAGCCCCACCATCAGACACCACAAGTAAAAATACACATATGATAGTGTCAGACTGAACAAACATTATACTGCAACTTTTAGGGACCTGTCGCTGTTTCTCCTGTTTCTTTATCCCCCAAACGTGGGTGTCTTTTAGGGACCTGTCAATTTTTTCTGCTGATTTTTAAGTCCCGAAATATGATTGTTTTTAGGGACCTGTTGCTTTTTTTTCTTGCAGCTTTTTAGCTCCCAAACGGAGGTGTTGTTTTCCGAGACCTGTCTCTTTTTTTTTCCCCACGGCTTTTTCGCCCCAAATGTGGATGTTTTTTGGGGACATGTCCCTGTTTTTCCTGAGGCTTTTTAGCCCCCAAACATGAGTGTTTCTTTAGGGATCTGTAGCTGTTTTTCTTGCGTCTTTTTGGCCCCTCAATTTGGGTGGGGTTAGGGATCTGTAGCTGTTTTTCTTGCGTCTTTTTGGCCCCTCAATTTGGGTGGGGTTAGGGATCTGTAGCTGTTTTTCCTGCAGCTTTTTGGCCCCCAAACATGAGTGTTTCTTTAGGGATCTGTAGCTGTTTTTCCTGCAGCTTTTTGGCCCCTAAACGTAGATTTGTTTAGGAATCTGTAGCTGTTTTTCCTGCAGCTTTTTGGCCCCTAAACGTAGATTTGTTTAGGGATCTGTAGCTGTTTTTCCTGAGGCTTTTTGGCCCCTAAACATGGATGTTTTTAGGGATCTGTAGCTGTTTTTCCTGCAGCTTTTTAGCCCCTAAACGTGGATGTTTTAGGAATCTGTAGCTGTTTTTCCTGAGGCTTTCTGGCCCCTAAACGTAGATTTGTTTAGGGATCTGTAGCTGTTTTTCCCGCAGCTTTCTGGCCCCTAAACGTAGATTTGTTTAGGGATCTGTAGCTGTTTTTCCTGCAGCTTTTTAGCCCCTAAACGTGGATGTTTTAGGGATCTGTAGCTGTTTTTCCTGAGGCTTTCTGGCCCCTAAACGTGGATGTATTTAGGGATCTGTAGCTGTTTTTCCTGAGGCTTTTTGGCCCCTCAATGTGGATGTATTTAGGGATCTGTAGCTGTTTTTCCTGCAGCTTTTTGGCCCCTAAACGTGGATGTTTTAGGGATCTGTAGCTGTTTTTCCTGAGGCTTTCTGGCCCCTAAACGTGGATGTATTTAGGAATCTGTAGCTGTTTTTCCTGCAGCTTTTTGGCCCCTAAACGTAGATTTGTTTAGGGATCTGTAGCTGTTTTTCCTGCGTCTTTTTGGCCCCTAAACGTGGATGTATTTAGGGATCTGTAGCTGTTTTTCCTGCAGCTTTTTGGCCCCTAAACGTAGATTTGTTTAGGAATCTGTAGCTGTTTTTCCTGAGGCTTTTTGGCCCCTCAATGTGGATGTATTTAGGAATCTGTAGCTGTTTTTCCTGCAGCTTTTTGGCCCCTAAACATGGATGTATTTAGGGATCTGTAGCTGTTTTTCCTGCAGCTTTTTGGCCCCTAAACGTAGATTTGTTTAGGAATCTGTAGCTGTTTTTCCTGCAGCTTTTTGGCCCCTAAACGTAGATTTGTTTAGGAATCTGTAGCTGTTTTTCCTGCAGCTTTTTGGCCCCTAAACGTAGATTTGTTTAGGGATCTGTAGCTGTTTTTCCTGCAGCTTTTTGGCCCCTAAACATGGATGTTTTTAGGGATCTGTAGCTGTTTTTCCTGCAGCTTTCTAGCCCCTAAACGTGGATGTTTTAGGAATCTGTAGCTGTTTTTCCAGCAGCTTTTTAGCCCCAAAACGTGGATGTTTTAGGGATCTGTAGCTGTTTTCCTGAGCTTTCTGGCCCCTAAACGTGATGTTTAGGGATCTGTAGCTGTTTTTCCTGCAGCTTTTTGGCCCCTAAACGTGGATGTTTTAGGGATCTGTAGCTGTTTTTCCTGAGGCTTTCTGGCCCCTAAACGTGGATGTATTTAGGGATCTGTAGCTGTTTTTCCTGAGGCTTTCTGGCCCCTAAACGTGGATGTATTTAGGAATCTGTAGCTGTTTTTCCTGCAGCTTTTTGGCCCCTAAACGTAGATTTGTTTAGGGATCTGTAGCTGTTTTTCCTGCGTCTTTTTGGCCCCTAAACGTGGATGTATTTAGGGATCTGTAGCTGTTTTTCCTGCAGCTTTTTGGCCTCTAAACGTGGATGTTTTTAGGGATCTGTAGCTGTTTTTCCTGCAGCTTTCTGGCCCCTAAACGTGGATGTATTTAGGGATCTGTAGCTGTTTTTCCTGCAGCTTTTTAGCCCCTAAACGTGGATGTTTTAGGGATCTGTAGCTGTTTTTCCTGCAGCTTTTTGGCCCCTAAACGTAGATTTGTTTAGGGATCTGTAGCTGTTTTTCCTGCGTCTTTTTGGCCCCTAAACGTGGATGTTTTAGGGATCTGTAGCTGTTTTTCCTGAGGCTTTTTGGCCCCTAAACATGGATGTTTTTAGGGATCTGTAGCTGTTTTTCCTGCAGCTTTCTAGCCCCTAAACGTGGATGTTTTTAGGGATCTGTAGCTGTTTTTCCTGCAGCTTTTTGGCCTCTAAACGTGGATGTTTTTAGGGATCTGTAGCTGTTTTTCCTGCAGCTTTCTGGCCCCTAAACGTGGGTGTTTTTAGGGATCTGTAGCTGTTTTTCCTGCCACTTTTAAGCTCCCTGGCACTTTCTTTTCCTGCAGCTTTTTTAGCCTGCAAAACGTGGGTGTTTTGGAGGGACCCATTGCAGTTTTTCCTGCGGCTTTTTAGCCTGAAATGTGGGTGTTTTTTAGCAACTTGCTGGGACAGTGCCACAAGACGGGATTACCTAGAGATGGCTACTTTTCCAGCAGCTACTGTGCCCCCCAACACCGGTTATTTTAAGCCAAAACATTATCTTTTCCTGACCATAACCAAGTGTTTTGTTTTTAAAGATATTTTTGGGGGCATTTTGCCTTTAATCGGTAGGACAGTGAAGTGTGAAAGGGGGGAGAGAGAGAGGGAGTGACATGCAGCAAAGGGCCACAGGCTGGAGTTGAACTCGGGCCGCTGTGGCAACAGCCTCGTATGTGGGGTGCCTGTTCTATCCACTAAGCCACCGACGCTGTTAAGCACAGCGTTGTTAAAAAGTAGGAGTAGTTTTTAAAGACGTACTACTACCAAAATTTTGTCAGGCAGCTGTGTTGGCTACAAATATGTTTAGAATCAAAAACAGAGAGCTTATAGTGTTAAATTGTGCTGGATTTCTATTAGTTTTGGTTTAACGATTGCAGTTGTGTTTGAGTGCATGTGTGAAGGAGTGTTATGTATCTGTGAACATCCTGTGGGGCACACACGAGTATATAACAAGACAGGGAGGGTGGGAAAGTGATGTGCAGCAGTGGGAAGAGGTTAACAGTATTGATCATAAACATGTTAAGGTATTAATTGATGGTAATGTATGTGCCATTATAAATGGAACTTTGAGAGAGAGAGAAAAAGTAATCTGTTAGTAAAGAAACCTTTTAAATAGTCAATCAATGTAAGAATAAAAAAAGCTATTCATGAAAAAAAAAAAGAAAAAAAAAGAAAAATGAAGCCAGTCTGAATTTCCAGCTAAATTAAACCAAAAGGTTCTGTCCCGTGTGGAGCATGAGGTTTCATGGAAATCTATTAAGTGAGGATGGAGTCAGAGAAAAGGTCACACTGGATTATTATTACTGCTGAGATCACTGCACTTGTGATACAATTTGCAAAAGATGGCCAAAAAGAAACAAAGACGGAGTAAAGAAACACATTTAGGTTGTATTTGAGAACGCCAGGGTTTTGGTCATCATCAGGGTCAGCTTGCTCAGATGAAGATTCAGTGACTAAAAACTACAGCGTTATCCTTAAAGACAAAAGATGAAGCAAGATGATATTAGTAAGATTTATTTTGTTTCTACTGACTTTGAATGAAGAGTGTGTTACGATGATAAAAGTACCGTTTATTTAAATGGAGTCTGGTGGGTCTGGCGATAGTGATTTGGGGACTGTTTCTACTTAAACAAAAAGGATCTTACTCTTTAACAAAAAGGTCTATCTCTGTAGGGATCCTTTCCATAATGTTTTGAGCCTATCAGCGATGAAAACAAACACTTTTAGTGGACGGAAATTGACAAATATACCCTGAGTGGTTCCATTGCAGCCTGCTTCATAGCTGCTAGCCACAGTGCTCTCACTCAATACTGGAACAATTTCAAAAGTTGTTGATGGCATTAGACACTTAATCACAAAGCATGGGAACATGGGGTCCTGGGTGAAAAATACCAAAGTTACCCTTTGACATCAAAACAACATAAAGACATACTGGCAGGGCTTCAAAGACTCACATCAGTTGAACTCTAAAATAACTCGGATACATTTCTACTTTCAGGTCAGTTCCTGTATGAGGAAGTGGGATTGGCAGAGCTTCCTGCACAAGCAGACATGAAACCGTCGCCCGCGCTCAAGGTGAAGGACCGCTTGGTGCCGGTGGTTCAGAAGAGCAGGAAGATCTACAGCGGGACTCAGAGCGTGGACTGCTGGTTTGCCCGCAACAACGCAGCCAAGCTGATAGACGGACAGTACGAGGACTATTTGATGTCGCACATGTTCGACACAGGGGAATGGCCACACGGGACCAACAGTGTGTGATAGCACGAACTGTAGCTGCAGCATTTGTGTGATTTAAATCTTAACTCATTTTACTCTGTATCCGTTTCACATTCCAGCAGATTCCAAACATTCCCAAACGCCCAACCTTCACATTCCAGTTTTACTTCGGTCTCTTTTGAATATATTTTTTTACCATTTCTAATGAAAATTAAAAGTTTTTATTGTATTATGTGTATTGTTTTTTACAATAATTTTGTAATTGTAAATAAAGACTTAAACACACACTTTGAGGTTGTTTTCTGAGACACGAAAACACACAACAAATATGAATGTCAGCGTGTCTTAAACTGTGGCGACCTCAAGCTGAAGATCACACCTGGTTACCACGGAGACCAAAACCGGTAACTAACCCCCTTGTCTCAGCGCCAATGACTACATGCACACCTAACACACACATACAGACACACAGACACACACTGCTCCACAGTCCTCCCTGTCATCAGCCGGAGGTCACAGGGCTGCTGGCCCCGCCCACACAGGTGTGCTCTGGCCTGGTCCCCGCTCAGGCTGTCTGTCATCACGCTGCCTTGCCCCGGCCGCCGCAGGAATTCAAAACCAAACACCAGTTCATGTGTCAATCATCTTTATTCATAGCACAGATTAAAGAGATACATTCGGTAAGAAGCACCGCAGCACTTTACGGCCTGTCGATGACAGGGCGTGTGTGCCAGTTTATCCACATGTTCATAATCAGGTTTATAAAAAAGACATACACAAAGTACATCGGAATACAAAATAAAACATTACACATGAAATACGTCAAACTGGAGACCTTTAGGCGTTTAAACCATAAAATAAAAGGAGTTTACCGCCTGTAGTTTGGAGATGACGTTTAAAATTCGCCTGTTTTCTCTCTTCACTACAAACTTCCTGTTCCCCTGTTGATACCACAGATTGGACCACAATATATAAAGTCAAATATATAAAATATAAACAGAATAAATAAAAAATGTGCCATAGCTTGTCATAAAGTTTAATACACAGCTACCAAAACAGTAATTGGGCCATTGTTAGGAGGAAAAATAGGAGATTTACAGAAGTCAGAATATTCTGAAATAAAAAAAGATGGAGTGTGGAATGAAAGAGAAGTTGCAAGTTTGAGAAAAAAATATAAAAGAAGAAGAAAGTAGTAACAAGAATTATGATGTGATATTTCAAAGAAAGGGTTGTTTTATTTTGAAAAATATCGCTACCAGAGAGTCCATTCTTATCACATTTTTAAATTAAGATTTTAAAGAGGAATAGGTTTTCTGAAATACGCCAAGTCGAAGATCGTTACCACTCCGACATTTGTCTATTGAATATGAAGTTACAGCTGGGCCTGTCATGATAACTACTTTTGTCAGATGACATATTGTAACAAAAATAACCAAAAAGCAATGGAATCAAATTGGAATGTAAAAAAAATAAAATAAAATATCCTAAACAAATGAAACGTAAATAAATGTTAGGCTTCCGATTCTTACAATGGTCGAGACAGCCCTGCTGGAAACAAATATATAACGCGTATAACCACAAAGGAAATACCGTACAATATAAAGACCTTGATAATTTTTGCTGACTCAATACTGTAATTATCATGACAGACCTAGTAATAGCCAGAAGCTTGTTAGCTTAGCATAGCACAAATGCAGGAAACAGGGTGACACAGCTAGCCTGTAAAAGTCACTGCTCCCAGAAAAAAAAAAGCTCCCTATAAAAACCCTTGTGAAACCAGTGTTGTTTTTACACATCAGATTTTGTACAATTAAAAGATACGGCATGTTGATTTGTGAGCTTTAGAGATGCCGTTAGGTGGATTTTGTGACCTTTGGACAGAGCCAGGTTTCCCTGTTTCCAGTCTTTATGCTAAGCTAAGCTAACCAGCTGCTGACTGTAGCTTCAAAGTTGAAATATTTGGTGTACAGACATGAGAGTGGTACTTATTTTTTTGTCTAAAAGGCCTTTGCACACTGAGTCTGTTCTATTAAAGCCATCATCTGAAAACAATCGATTCCGATGCGTTTTATTGTTGTATTTGTTGCGACTATTTGCAATACATGACAAAATGAAAAGAAAGAAAGGATGTGAAAAACGCAGAAAATCAAACCTGTTCGGAAAATTTAAATGACGGATGGATGTTTCAGACTCAGTGTGCAAATGCGATTGACACGTGAGGTTGTGTGTTGTTTTTTTTAAACGAATGACAATTCTGGATGGGGAAAAAAACGGACTCCCCTGGTGGCTGGTTGCAGTATAGCGCCTAAATCACTCCAATTTAGCAGAAGGGACATGTCATGTACTTAATTAAAGATGGTTTCTGTCATTTTAGGTAGTTCTTATCACGGTGATATTTGTCCACGTGTTCATTTTTTGGATAAGTTTGGGTTTAAATTATTTGTTTGATGCTATGAAAAGGGGGTGTGATGTCATGATTGACAGCTGTGATTGACTTGCAAATGTGTCAGACAGGTGCATGGGTGGGAACTTGATACTGCAGCTCCACTTCCTGATGACTACTGCGCAGACTCTGGCTTTAAATGAACCAGCGCAACATGGCGGCACCTGAATCTGGGATATTCTGGCTTCATTTTTGTACATTTGGAGGAAGTGGAGACTCCTCTTCAATTTTTATACAGTCTATGATACTGACAGTTATTTTAGAATAATTCAGACTCGTTTTCTTCTAACTTATCGAGACATCTGTCTCAAGAAATTATGACTTTGTTCTTGTAAATCTTTCCCTTAAAACTGAGGATTTTTTCTCATAACATTTACAACTTTTTCTCAAATATATTCTGACAATGTTCTAAAAATCTCATATATTTCTCCCAACAGTGGCCCCAGTACTCCATCACATACAACAAATAGCATGACCTTAAAGAATTTCCTGCCCACATACACATTTTGTTAAAAGCAACCAGTTGCAAAGAACAAAAACCTTTCCATATTACCGCAACATGTTTGGTGCATCATGACTGTAGCAGCCAAAAATGTTAAAAACATGTGCGTGGTTTAAAGAAATAAAACCCTCCTTTAAAATGAAAGCAAGGAGCCAGAGGGAGAGCGTGGTAGAATGACTATAATTACACCTTAATTAAAAAGGTGGATTTAAAGCGGTTATATTCGACGGAGTAAAATCTTAGAGCACCTATATAGATCTATATACTTCACTTGCCCCTCTTTGGAATATGATACACGATAAATGACTCTGTTTAGAGCAACATCATTCCCAAAAGTCCCCAGCGTGGAGACGGATTTATCTCAGCCTTTGTCATTACCACCCGTACATTTTGCCCCGCGGGCGCTGCCCTCCTTAATAATCTCTCTCCACAGACGTTCAGTTGTGGTTACTCTGATGTGCTCTTGCAGATAACGGAGGCAGCAAGGTGAGAGGATAATTCCCAAAATGCTATTGGATTTACATGCATACACTGAGCCAAGTTCCGGTTCAGTGCAGAGGAAGGCAGCTGAGGCCGTAGTGTTCACATTCACAGGTTATATGACCTTTAATTGTGCCTTTGCTTACATAGAAGCTGATTAGTTAGACCTCTGACGAGTTAAAGATGCAAGTTTTTGTGTGTGTTTGCTCATATTTAGGCTCTTTAAGAGTGTTTTGTGTGGACAGAGGATGGACGGCTAGGAAGAAGCATCACCTGGGTTTATACCACCACCCAGCTGGGCCTCAGTGGTCCTCCAGAGTACTGTACATGAGGCACTGGTCCACCATCGCCTGGGTCTTCCTCCCCCTCTGAAGCCTCGTCGGTGTCCGTCTCGACAGTCAGTAGAACCTGAGAGAAGACAAGAGATGATGATGAATTAGAGCTGAGTGATAGGCCTATATATATCACGATATTTATCTCGATATTTTGAAATCTCCACTAAATTGCTGGACACTGTACTGTACTTGTTGAAAGTACTGTTATAATAAAGTTAAACAAAAGTACAGTTACGATAAAGTTAAATAAAGTACTGTTATAATAAATTTAAATAAAGTACTGTTATAATAAAGTTAAATAAAGTACTGTTATAATAAAGTTTAATAAAGTACTGTTATAATAAAGTTAAATAAAGTACTGTTATAATAAAGTTTAATAAATTGCCGTTATAATTAAGTTAAAGTACTGTTATAATAAAGCTAAATAAAGTAGTTATAATAAAGTTGAATGAAGTACAGTTATAATAAAGTTAAATAAAGTGCTGTTATAATGAAGTTAAATGAAGTACTGTTATAATAAAGTTTATTAAAGTGCTGTTATAATAAAATTAAAGTACTGTTACATAAAGTTAAATTAAGTACAGTTATGATAAAGTTACATAAAGTGCTGCTACAATAAAGTTAAATAAAGTACAGTTATGATAAAGTTAAATAAAGTACAGTTATAATAAAGTACTGTTTTAATAAAGTTAAATAAAGTACAGTTACAATAAAGTTAAATAAGTAAAGTTAAAATAAAGTTAAATAAAGTACAGTTATACTAAAGTTGAATTAAGTACTGTTACAATTAAGTTAAATAAAGTGCTGTTATAATAAAGTTAAATAAAGTAATGTTATGATAAAGTTAAATAAAGTACTGTTACAATAAAGTTAAATAAAGTACTGTTTTAATAAAGTTAAATTAAGTGAAGTTAAAATAAAGTTAAATAAAGTACAGTTATGATAAAGTTAAATTAAGTACAGTTATGATAATGTTAAATAAAGTACAGTTATAATAAAGTACTGTTTTAATAAAGTTAAATTAAGTGAAGTTAAAATAAAGTTAAATAAAGTACAGTTGTGATAAAGTGAATAAAGTACAGTTATAATAAAGTTAAATAAAGTACAGTTGTGATAAAGTGAATAAAGTACAGTTATAATAAAGTTAAATAAAGTACTGTTTTAATAAAGTTAAATTAAGTGAAGTTAAAATAAAGTTAAATAAAGTACAGTTATGATAAAGTTAAATTAAGTACAGTTATGATAATGTTAAATAAAGTACAGTTATAATAAAGTACTGTTTTAATAAAGTTAAATTAAGTGAAGTTAAAATAAAGTTAAATAAAGTACAGTTGTGATAAAGTGAATAAAGTACAGTTATAATAAAGTTAAATAAAGTACAGTTGTGATAAAGTGAATAAAGTACAGTTATAATAAAGTTAAATAAAGTACAGTTAAAATAAAGTTAAATAAAGTACAGTTGTGATAAAGTGAATAAAGTACAGTTATAACAAAGTTAAATAAAGTACTGTTATAATAAAATTAAAGCTCAAGTGTTGACGTGTCTGCTGTGACCTTGAAGCTTCTGGTCAACAGTTAGCTACTAGCAGTTTGCAAAAAGTCAACTGTTACAGTGGCGCTAAGAGCCAGCTCAGCAGTTCATACATTAGTAATATTTGCTAGTCACAATGGTGCTCCGTGGTCGCAAAATGTGACCAGGTGGTTGCGGTCTGGAGCCTCGCAGATACAAAACCACACCTCACCTTACACACTATGGGCCATATTTAGATGGTCTAAAGCGCAAAGCGCCAGGTGTGCGGCGCATGGGCGTGTCCCAGTCACTTGCTAGTTAGACAGCGCGTTTTCAGACTGTGCGCCATGGCAGAGACTCTATAAAGGGTTGGACTTACTCTGTGAATTAGTCATGGGTGTGTTTTGGGCGTATCATTCCATAAGCCAATCAGAGTGTCACCTCTCATTCCCTTTAACAGAGGTGCGATTGGAGCGCACGGCGGAGAGCTAGTTAGATGGCGGACCTACCAACTGGAAAGAGTGAGCGTTTTACAGCTGAGGAGACGATAAGTGTATCTCTGTATCAACTGTCCCGCCTCATCTGATGTCAGATCAAAGGGGATTGGCACCGTTTGGCACGTTTGGCACGCGTTATGGAAACCCAACCTGATTTGATTAACACAGCTGCAATCTAATAAGTTCACATCCCTCTCAGCCAGCCACAAACAGCCACAGCATCAGATAGGGAGTATATATTCAGCATCTGTCATCTTAGAAAAGCCAAAAGAAAAGAAACAGAGTGAGACTGCGAGAGAGAAAGAGAGAGTGCGCAAGCACACGAGAGAAACGCTGTCAACACTTAAGTTATTCAATTTTATTTTAACCCGGGAGGTTAGAGAGCCCAGCTCCCTCTCCAGCATCCTGAACCCCCCTGTCTGAAGGTGCAGGAAGGGCTGGTCCCGTGGCTGCACCCGGGCCGTCTGGTCTGGCTGCGCACTGGCTGCAAATGTATATGTAAAAAAAAAAGCTTTTAGAACGTAAAAGCCCCCGGGTGCCCCCACACAGCCGGGGGCACCCGGGGGCTTTTACGTTCTAAAAGCTTTTTTTTACATATACATTTGTAGCCTACTTGTAGGGCTGTAAGTTTACGTCTTTAGTTCACAGAAGCTGGTTATTGTTGTGTTTATGTCAAAATAATGTTTATCAAACGTTTTCACATCTTTGATTTTGTGATTTACATGCCAAAATGATCACAATTCATTTGGGAAAGACAAGTTCATTTTACAGGCTATGCATCATCAGCCCGTGGAGGTCCGCTCGCAGTTGCGTCTATTCGGACATTGGACCTCCCGGATTATGATGATCATCAACTTTGATTAGATCGTTCTGATTAATGACTGACCATTAAGACGTGTTTCTGATAAATATTTAAATGTGCACAATAATAACCTTTCACACTGTAATCATATTTTTATTTGTTATCTTTTGCGTATGTGTGGCTGCTCCGTGTGTGTCGAGGCAGAGTGCACGCGCATTGTGCACCCACCTAGAGACACATATTACTAACTTGTTTAACAGCGAAATACTGCGCCGTTGACTTTAGACCAGGTTTTTGTTGGTCACTGGCGCATTTGCTTTTTAAGTCATCTAACTAGCAACGCGCCATGACTGCGCCTGACCACTCCTCATTTTTAGACCAACACACCCAGAGAAGCGCAAGTTCATTTGCTAGTTAGACGACGAGGGCGCAGGGCGTGAAAAGGACAACTGCGCCTGCATCTAAATAGCAATGACACTTGCGCCATGGATTATGTGCCGTCCGCTTTATACCATCTAAGTAGGGCCCTTTCACCCAGGGGAGAGCGGTTGGATGTGTGTGTGTGTGTGTGTGTGTGTGTGTGTGTGTATGTGACGTAACATGTTTTTTCCTGTGTCTTGAAAAATGACAGTTTATACTTATATAATATATACTTATATATGTATACATATGATGAGTGCAGGCCACAGTAGCACAGCACAAAGTACAGTCAGGCACCAATCTGCTGTTTTGTTTGGATTCTGCATCCTCAACAAAAAGCTGGGAAATATCTCAGCTCTGCATTCCCAGCCTAAAGTGGAAAATATCCCCGTTCATTCTCAGCCTGGAAGACGCTCTCCAGCAGCAGCAGCAGCAGCAGCAGCAGCAGCAGCAGCAGCAGCAGCAGAGAATCAAATCCCAATGGAGCAAAATTCCAAAACCATAAGACATTTACAGCATCTTAAACCTCCACATGTTGCTTTATGATCTGGTTTGACATGTGGTAAAGCTGAAATAAAGACCACTTTGAAGAGCAGATTCAGATATCAGGATAAAGACAGGAAGTACATCACTGTTATTTTTTGTTGCTAATACCAGGGGCTGACTGTCTCCACTATAACCTTGATGTCACAGCGCCAACGCCAGCCACAACAACAGCACTGTGACTATAGTTGCGACCACCACCCCCACCAAGACCTCATCCAAGTCAATGCCTCTCTATCTGTCATCCTCCTCCACTTCACTCTGCTTTCCATAACATCAGCGCGTGGAAACGACTCCTAAATGTCACTTTTATTCCCGGGAATGAAGGCTTGATTTATGGCTGCCTGGCACAGGACCAAGGACAAAGGCAAGAGAAGGAAGGGATAAACACTCTCATCCCACTGAACACGAGGGTCATGCACCCCAGCAGTCATTTTCCCTGATGTCTGTCAGTTAAATCTTTCCTGAGAAAGAAGGAAAAGAACTGACATGGGTCTCTTTCTGTGATGTATGAAGGAGGCAGCTATTAAAGTGATTTCCTGAACACAACAACAAGCCTGTTTTTCACCATCAGATAAACCAGCACTCGACCCAGAACTCACAGGGTCAGATTAAAAAGTCTGATCATGAGTGGTGTATACCACGCAACCGCAATGTCACCAGTTTGAGTCCACTCAGGGGCTTTTGTTCATCACCATCTGGTACGCTGCTGCTGCTGCCAAGGACAACGGCAGAGTACAGCGTATCATTTGCTCTGCGGAGAAGGTGATTGACTGCAATGTACTGGGACAAATTTTTTGTCACTCTCGACTAGCAGAAGGCTAAGGTCCATCAAAACCTCACGCCACACAGACCTAGTTAGCAGTGCTGCTCATTGGACGATTACAGCTAGTAACATGGCATTTCTGCAGAAACACATTGGTCACCTCTCTAGTTTCCACCCAGATCGCCCAGGTGAGCAAGCAGCTTCATTTTTAGCCACAAAATCCCTTGAGCATTGTTAACAATGTTAGCACCACTAGCTGTGTCGACACTACTAACAATAGGCCCTTTTACACTGCCAGATTTTCAGTGAATGTTGGGCCGTTTTGCGAGCGTTTAGACACACAGAGCCGGATTGGCGAGTTGATCCGAGGTGCTCGTAGGGTAGACATATTGGCGGAACCTTTTTGGTTTAAAAAGAATGAGGTGGCCTTCCACAACAGGAGGGGCTGTTGAAGACTTGTGGGAGGAGCTGTTGATGACGCCGCACGTGCGACCCACTGGCGGTGGATAAACAGGAAACAGCTGATAGCAGGAATTAGCAGCTAGTAGCAAGAGGGAAACACAAACCTGACAGACACTGTAAAGATGAGCAACTGGGGAGACAAGGAATTGTGCGCCCTCCTTGTCCTCGCAAACGAAGAGGCCATTAACCGTCAGATGACGGGGACGGTGAAGGACGGGCCGACTTACGAGAGAATTGTCGAAGCACTGACCAGCCGCGGCTTCCCTCCCACGTCACTGTTTACATCACACGCTGAGCTACACGTTTTGTTACTTGCTCACGCCCCCCATTGCCCCGAAAAAGGCACATTCTGTATAAACAAAAGTAGGTAGGCGGCATTTTGCTGCACTCCCCGATTTTGTCTTTATACTGCCAATGCTGAAAAAAGACTGAGTGGGCTTTCCTGCAAATTTGCACAATTCCTGTTTAAAAAGGGCTAGTAGTTAAAAATGCTAAAGGGATTTTGCAGCTGATAATTGAGCCGCTTACTCACTGGGGCCATCTGGGAGGAAACCAGAGGGCGGTCTTTCATGTTTTCACAGCGACACTGATGGGTTAGGACGACGGTACAAGCTAATGTTAGCTCCTTCCAGACTCAGATGGGGAGAGAAGTAAACTGCAGAGTAGCAAAATTAGCCTACAGACTGACATGGGTAACCGCCCAAAAATAACTGTAACGCTTTCAAAAGATTTGTTGAAGATTTGGGGTTTATTTCTATGCTACATAAAGAGAATTCAAAGTCTCTCCATGAATTATTTCCTCTAGGGAAGAGTGAGAAAACACATTTTTGTAAAGTGTGTGTGTGTTTTAATGCACAGGATGAGGCGGAGATGGTCACGTGACAAGATGCCGTGCCAAAGCTCCTGGCGTTCACGGAACAGGCCTGTTAAGCAACCTTGAGAAGGAACATTTCTGTTAACAACAAATGCACGAATGAGTGACAGGAAGTGGCATCGCCGGACAGGACAAACAACGAGATGGGAAGAGAGCGCGGCCAACGGCAAACAGCAGGAAGCATGGCCCGGGGGAGTCCTCCAGGTTGGGCACAAGAACTTCTAAAGCAGTTTGCTGATATAAAAGACTCATTTGAACAAAAGTTTGATGCACTGAACGAAAGATTGAAATCTCTGAAAAAAGAATTTGCCTTTTGAAATGCATCTGCAGGACGAGCACTGCTCAAAAACTTCACCATAGCACAACACAGGCTCTTATTTTTGTCCAAAACCTGGGCTTCTGCAAGGACTTTTTGTTGCCATGATAATGATATAATGAGATACTATCTAAAGGCAGGAAAAAGAATCTTGAGAGAATTAAAAAATTTTGCATTTTATTCTGAGAGTGAAATAAACCCTCCACAGTAAACCAGAAGGGAGGAGAGTGAGAACAGTCTGACTCAGTGTTTCTTGGACCGAACTCACTGGGTTCGTTCCTCCTTAGATCAAGTGCAGAGAGAGAAAATGTGTGTGGTTAGTGTGTGTCTGTGTGTGTGTGTGTCTGTGCTGTGCTCATCCCACCAAAACAACAGGTGCAGTTGACACCCAGCGTGACCGTGTGGGTACAGCAACCATTAACCATCAACGCCCATTTTCACACACACATTAAAGTCTTAAAGATATTAAACTGTCACATTCCTGTTTGGGAACGAGCTTCAGAAAACTTTTTTGTACCATCAAAAGTAATCCCTTTAAAAGGCCGGTGAGTCACTTCCACAGCAGATGGGTCTGTTTGATTTCTCTAAGTGGGTCGTTAACAGGCATTTGACTTATTTTGAGGTTATTTCGACTATTTTATTAAAACTTTTAGACATTTAAATGCTAACTGGAATTTAAAAAAGACTCAACAATGAAAACGCGGGAACAAAAAAGTTTGGTTACATGTTTTGGACGTGAGAAACTTTTGCTTTGGACCAAAGTCACGATGTTTGTATCATTCCTAATTTCCGATCTAATGAACCTGAACAGAGAAAATACCCAGAACGCAGCAGGTGCTTTCATTACGTCAGCGACTAAAAACAATAACCAGCTGTTAACCAGAGCTTCACACTGTTCTGATCTGTTGGTGGTCTCAAAGCCTCAGTTATTCTCACCCTTGACTCCTCGCTGTTCACCCAGGGCAGGGAGTCGGCCTTCTTCACAGAGCTGTCGCAGGAGTCGTCCAGGCTCTTCATCGTCTTGTACTTCCTCATCGTCAGGCTGTCTACCACCCAGAACATGATGGACTGCAGGAGGAGCCGGAGAGACAAGACTAAGGTTACTAAAGCTGCAGGGATGAACTTTAGTCTTATTAGAAGACCATAACAAGTAGGGCTGTAGTCTCCTGGTCGATTATTTGGTCGCTATGCTCTCGTCTGAACAAATTCTCATTGGTCGAATAATCGCCATGTTACTTTCATAAGGAGAAAAGTGCTACATCAACAGTTTTCCAGGATTAATCCATTACTCCCTGCTGTGGGGGGACAGGCTAAGTTACCTGTGAAAAGGGAGGTGTTTTCAAAACACCCCCATTGTTTACGCTACGTTAAACCTTCCCACCCTCGCGCTCAGTGTCATGGTGACGCTGACCTCCTGTCTGTTTCTGTAAGCTGAAACCATTTCCCTCAGTGGAAACAAAGCTTGTATTTAGCTAGGCTAATTTATACAATGTAAAATGCCATAAGCTGGCGCTAATAACGTTAGCATGTTGTATTTGTTTGGAAAACGTGTTTAGTATAACATAGTTGTTCTGTCTGTGAATCTTGTGACTTGCAATGGAGCCAAATTGAGTGCCCTTACCTTTGTTAAATGTTGCTGTTGTCCCTGGTTTTATATGAGAAGAGGGAAATATCGCCAGTAGCTAGGCCAATTTGCAAAAAATGAAAATAAAAAATAAAATGCCATAGGCTTGGGCTAATAATGTTAGCGTCCAGATAAAGACAAGTGTTCGTCTGTGAATGCTGCGAGTTATAGTGAAGCTGATTTGTGTACTTGTGTTTGAAACTGTCTCTATTAAGCCATGTTTAATGTGTGTTTAATGTGTGTTTTGAATCAGCTAAACTTTGCAGCACTTCATACAGTCCTCCACCGCCAACTAGTGTTTTGGAGGTGTAACTGCAGAGTGACACAGACACACCACCGCAGAAGTAAAAATAACGTGCAGATTTTTTTTCCCCCACGACTAATCGATTAGTTGAAGATTATGTAACACTTCAGTCGACCAAGATTTTCTTTGGTTGACTACAGCCCTAGTAACAATACACTGTGAGGTAATGTGACAGCTAGCTTAAGGAAGCGATCCTCACGTTCACTATGAAGGGCACAATGAGCATGACCAGCACCAGCTCCAGCTGAGGGTTAGCAATGTAGCTCAGCAACACCTCCTGCAACTGGAAGAGAAGAGAGGGAGGTTTAAGATCAGGGTGGTCAATCACCTACATCCAAATTATTTATGTTTTACTGTAATTTAGGATGATATCGCAATGATATAAATGTTGCTATAGAAATAAATCTGAATGAAATAGGTCATAACAGTGTAAAACAAACACAAATTGGAGAGACGAGACGTGACTCCCAATTATCCCGCACCAGAACAAAGTACGCTACAAATCAAGCCAGAAATCTTGGCGTAGTTCTGGACTCAGACCTAAATTTCAATCGTCACATTAAGACAATTACTAAATCAGCCTACTACCACCTTAAAAACATAGCAAGAATAAAAGAATTTCTGTCTAAACAATCATCATTTTCAGCAGGCTGGACTATTGTGACGGTGTCTTCACAGGCCTGAGTAAAAAAATCAATCAGACAACTGCAGCTCGTCCAGAACACTTCTGCCAGAGTCCTCACCAACACCAAGAGAGTGGAGCACATTACACCAGTGCTTAAATCACTGCACTGGCTTCCTGAGTGTCAAAGGATAGACTTTAAAATCTTGTTACTTGTCTATAAAGCACTAAATGGTCTCGGGCCTAAATACATCTCTGATTTACTTGTATGTTATGAAGCATCCAGACCCCTCAGATCATCTGGAACAGGTTTACTCAGTGTTCCCAGGATCAAAACCAAACAAGGTGAAGCAGCCTTTAGTTTCTATGCTCCCCGCCTGTGGAACAAACTTCCAGAATATCTGAGGTTGGCTGAAACTGTCAACTCATTTAAATCAGGGCTTAAAACATTACTATTTACTGCAGTTTACCAGTGAACTAGATATGTAACTTATTGTTAGGATAATCTGTAGCTATTGTTTTTATATTTGTCTGCTGTTGCTGTTGCTTTATGTTTGCTTTTTAAATGCATTTTCTGCACTGTTTTTCTTGCTTTTAATGATCTATTGTTCCTTTAATGTTTTATCTTAACGTATTTCCCCTGTAAAGCACATTGAATTGCCTTGTGTATGAATGGTGCTATATAAATAAAATTGCCTTGCCTTGCCTAATAATAATAAGACTAACATTTATAATCAGCGTTTGTCACAGAGCACGGAGATGATCTTTAAACAAAGGAAGCAGGGTCTCAAAACAACACAGAGCTTTACACAATTAAACTCTCATCGGGATATAAATAAATAAGAAATAAACAAATAGCTGGCCCTTTTATTCCTGAGAAGGCCATCAGTTGCTATGGCGAAGGCTAATTTGAATAAACAAATATGATCTCCGAAGTCATGCAAACAAACTGTCCTTTAAATACATTAACATTGACTCCCTGTTTCCTTTAGGATCAAAAAGCAACTCGTTTTTATCCCCTGCTTGTTTATTCTGTCTCTAGTCTTGACGGCTTTCATCTCTAAATGTTGCCAGAGGATTTCAAACAAAAGAGAAAATAGAAAGGAGAGAAGATTGTTGAAATCTGCAGATCTTTCTCACGTAGTCTTGGTGACCTGGCCAAGATCGATTCGGGATGTTAGTCACAGTAACAGGAGTGCAAACCTGTTTTCAGTTGAAGTAAAGTGGGCTCATTTGTTCATGAACTGACCACGTTAAATCAAATCCAGTCACAGTCTCGGCTGCTGTTCAGATTCTACCATTTCCTCCTGTGCGTTTGGCAGAAAATCTACAAGACTTTTCCTCATGCCAGATGTATCATAATGCCACAGGACCCCATGTTTCCCACAGGACCTGAACGCAGCACAAGTAGCTGTATGTGCTTCTTACTTTGGACCATCCGGGGACGAGCAGCACCAGGCTGATGACACCTTTCTCCAGCACCATGATGAGCAGGTAGACGCCACACTGACCGAGCCATGCTGCTGCCTGAGGAGGGTCACCTGGAGGAGAGAGGTCAACAAACATCTGTAAAATGACTATACACTTCACTATAGAAGATTCCAAGCACAGCCAGTCTTCATGTTCAGGTCTTAAGCAAAAGCGGGTCTAAACAAAGAGATGTTTTCGTAGTTTTCTCTGTCTTTTTAACATATGAAATCATTTATTATGCTCCAAATGTAAATACTGTATACAGTATTTCAGTTTATAGTATTTCTTTTGGCCCACCATTTTTTGATTTCATTTCAGAAATTTTGATTTTTTTTTTTTTTTTAAATATAATTATTTGAATTTAATTGATTATTATTTTTCATTTTCTTATATATTTATTTTGGCCAACCAGATTTTTTTTAATTTTCATTTTATTTGAGGAAAAAAAAAAATCATTTCATTTTAATATTATTAATTTTGACCCATCAGATTTTTATTTTATTTATCAATTTTGATGAAAACACAAAGTTATTTATTATTTTTATTTTACTGTATGTTTTGACCCACCATTTAAAAGAAAAAATCATTTTATCTGTTCTGATGAAAATTTATTTAGCAATTATTTTATTAAAGTATCTATTTTAACCCAGCAGATTTTCTTAAAATTTCATTTGATTAATTGATTTCTTCTTATTATTTAATTTTATAAAATTATTTATTTTGGTCCACAAGAATTTCTTTAAACATTCATTTTATTCATTTTGAGGAAAATAAAATATATATATATCATTTCATTTTAATATTATTTATTTTGACCCATTAGATTTTTTTTCGCCCAATTTTCATTTTATTTACTTTGATGAAAATCAAAATTTATTTATCATTTTATTTCATTATTTATTTTGGCCCAGCAGATTTTTTTATTTTTCATTTTATTTATTTGAATAAAACTAAAAAAATTATTTACCATTTCATTTATATAATTCATTATATATATATATATATGTATACATATGTATACATATATATATATATATATATATATACATATACATATATATATATATATATATATATATATATATATATATATATATATATATATATATATATATATATAATTCTCAGTAATTAATTTTATTTTGAGTTTCTGCACATCTCAGACCTGTTTGTACTGTGCAAAGCTCCTTGTAGTAAATTTCTGCATGACACATTCAGGATAAATCAAAGTTGATTTCATTTTGTTTGCAAGAATTGTAGGTTATGGTTTGTGAGGAAACCCTAGATTCATTACAGTTTGCATAATAAGAAGACACTTGAAATATATAGGCAGAGGACAGTGGATCACAGGTGATGATTCAGAAGGATTACTACTGTATGAGCCTATACACTGAGTTTAGGGAAAATCCATAATTCCACTGTAAACAAGCTCCACTTTACAGACACTTTACATAAATATGTCAAGATCAAAATTGCACTTTTGTACTCTATTTCAATATAAAACTGAAAACATAACTGCTTTGCATCTTGTGCAGGATCTTAACCTGAACCTTTCCTAAAGATGTTTTGCACAGGTGTCTCAGCAGGGCAGACACAAAGGAGGACAAGTCTGTCATTAGGACAGGAAGAAGGGAGGAGGAGGACACAAAGACAGACAGAGAGGAAAGGAGGGAAATAGAGGGTTGAAACAAGAAGTTCAGAAACTACTGATCAAATATAAATTGACTCTGATCATTAAAGAGGGCTGACATGGAGACGTGATCAGCCTCGCAAGCTGTTTCCTTGAAATTTTCCATCACAAAAGAGAAGAACGCAAAAGAAAGAAACAACAGTAGAGTGAAAGAATGAGCGTAATAACTGGCGAGGAGTTAATCCCCCTCTGAAGCCACTGGGAATGTTTTCCAGACGGGGCTGCAGCTGGAGACGCTGGCTCTCCTCCCTGTCTGCAACCAGTGGGTCTCCAGCGCTCTCCGGTGGCAGAAACAAAAGCTGCAGCTTGGTGCAATTTTCCAAGGAAATTGGCACGTACAACTCACTCTCAAAATTAATTTCACTCACCATATTCTCCGAACATGAGCAGCGTCCACTGCTTGTACTCCACTAGTTTGGACACCAACTTCACAGCAAGCCAGATGACCAGCATCCCCAACGTGGCATCCAGCAGGAAGTTCATCAGATATCTATGATAAAGGGGATAAATTGCATTCTCAGTGATGCCCCTGGCAGCCAAATACATCTCATCATGATTTGTTTGTGCTGATAAGTAACTCACAGGGAGCATGGGTCCTCTTTGGTGAGCGTGGACAAGAAGACGTTGGCAAAGTGGATGAAAAGAGCACCGATGGCCTGTTTGGACGTGTCGAAAAACCTGGAGAAGAAAGGAAAGGAACCAGTATTGGAGAATGTGAAGCTTTTAATTGTCAGGGTTGGTTCATTTGATCAATCCCTGAGAGACGTGAGGGTTCAACTAACATTTTCTTTACTTTAACAGACTTTACTCATCGACGTAAGTGTGTAAAATGCAAGGATGCTGGGCAAAATAAAGTAGACAAAGAGGAAAGAAGAAACATTTCTGACCAGATTCTCCACGGTCGTCTGATCCCAACAGGCTCCCGGAACCTCTTCACTGCAAACAAAAAAGCAAACCAATCAATTAATCAATAACTTTCCCACTAGGAGTACGTTTATCCTGCAAAAACCGTGACACAGTTTCTTTGCCGTTTCTTTGTTTGTTTGACCTTCACTGTGAGCCTCATATCTCTGCGCAGGGCTGCAGGACAGAGGGGGAGCGAGGACACATGAAGCACACACGTTCACATGTGGGGTTTTTTTTCTCCACGCTGCCACAACACTTCATTCCTCCCCACTGGGCTCAGGGCGAACAGACGCCCACTGTTCCTCTATCTCGCCATCTAACAAGGTCAGAGAATGTGACTCGGCATGTGAAAACAGGAGCAAGGCTTCCTGCAGACATGTTTTACATCTGTAAACTCATAGTAGCAGTGGGTTTTTTTAGAGCGCAGCATAACTATACACACTTTTCTACACTTTATACTGCAGTTTTCAAACTTTTTAAACCATTTGAAGTGGCTTCATATGGATTGCTTAAAGGCTGAAACAATTATTATGGATTTAAATAGTGAATTAATCATTAAAGTCGTTCATCAAGCTCAATATTTGCTGATTCAAGCTTCTTAAAAGGTGAAAATTTGCTTGTTTTCTTTGCATATCTTCTGGTTTTGGACCGATACTCTGACAAGGCAAGTTATGTGAAGATGCACCCTTGAGGTCTAGGAAATTGTGATGGGCGTTTTTCATGATTTAAAAAAAAAAAAAAAAAATCAGCAACCAACAGTTTAATTAATAATGAAAACAATCATTAGCTGCAGCCCTAGATCACTTACACGTCTACCTTTCTCAAAACTTCAGAGGGTGTGAGGATGATGGTGCCAAATTCCTCTCATGATAGACTGGAAAAACAGGCATTGCACAAACCACCAGATGTCAGAGTACGTATCCAAACATTTGCTCTGAAACTCTGTCAGCTAACAAACTTTCCTCTGCACAAAAATCCTCAAATGTGATGTTTTTTTTTTTTTTTAAAACACAAAACTTTGCATTAAATAGCTGTGGTATCTGCTGGATGTTGAGCCTTTATCAGGACTGTGAATGCAGGAGCGATGACGAGTCAATGGAAGGAAACTCACAAAAATAGCTTTGAGGAAGAGCACTCTAAACACAGATAAGTAAAGGGATGCATGGTGCAGGCACGGCTCGGCTGTGACTTGGCATACTGCCACTTAATGCTCTGCTGCACACAAATAACGCAGTATAAATATTAACAGATGCATGTGCTTCGACCAAGAAGGACACTTGCAAACATGCTGTGAACGGGAAAAAGGGGGGGGGTGGGTGAAGAGGGGGTGGCGAGGTGGGAGGTATCGATTTCTCTACTAATAAGTAACTGAGTGGAGGTTAGAGCTCATTGATCTCGCTGCCCCCTCAAGGCCTGGCCTAATTCTGCAACACTTCACCGCTCCCAGGCTTCAGCTGCTCTGAACCCTGCTGCTTGATCAGCTGATGAAATCCCCATGTCTGCACTGACCTTTTAGACCTACAGTCTAATTATTAGATCATACGCCGACACACTCATGAAACAAGTGGATGCTGCACAGGATGCATTTCAGTGCAGTGCTTATGTGAAGTAATTGTCAGAATATGTTTTTTTAATCAACTGACAGCCAAGACACCTGGTGGCTGACTGATAAACAAAACCTTAATCTTAATCCAGGAAGTCGTAAGTAAATCATCACCTGACATATGACTTTGAATGCCTGTGCATTAAAACAAACAATACGGAGCTCCTAAATGGCTCCAGGGCTCCTGTTTGACACAGCACCAACCCCACCTTTCAGCTTTGACTGCCACAGAAGTATTAACTGTTGCCTGTGGTGCCAAAACTGCTCAGATGCCCAACATTCTCCGAGTCAGCTGCCACAGAATCACAAGTTATTTAGCAGTCAATAGCCATTGTTCAGAGTTAATCCACACTGTGGTTGGGAAGGAGCATCTTGTTTTGCTGTTAAGGGAGGCACATGAAATTCAGATATACTTCACTTGTGACATAAGGCTACATCACAATTAAAAACATACAGACAGATACTAACTCTGGAGGTAAAGTTTACTGAAATCAATTGTGGCATTGCTTGACTGGCACCTAGTGCTATGTTTGCTTAATATTAAATCTCAATGAACAAACATATGGAGATTTTATCAGTATATTGTTGGCAGGTGTTTTGGGAATTAAGGGACTACAACAACAAAGCCCTGAATCCAGAAAGTGCCATTCTGTCATGGCTTCCTATGGCAGAATCCCCATGGCAGACCTTGCCTTAAAAACATGGCAATTTGTGATACTGCTTTGCTTACAGGCACTCATACTGGTGTGGCAGGCATAATTTGATAATCCATGGTTAACTTGCGTCTAAATGGCGAATTCGGCGTATCGATATGTCACAAAATTAGCCTAGCTTTATTACAATATGTACTTAATGAATGATTGGTACCAACCGCTTCCGCTCTTTGCAGCGGTCCAATCTGTGGACGTGGACCGTGTTTATGGCGTTAACAACTAACAATTAAGCTTAATTATTTCGTAATTTGTTACATTTACAGCATTTAGTTCATGCCGAATTTTAGACAGAATACTTATTAGTTAGGTAATATATAAAACTGATCAACTTGGGTTTGCGTTTTTGTCGAGAAGCACCGCAATGTTAAATTAGCATATTTTTCAATGGAGTTCGGTGCCGAGCTAATGAGGCTCCGCGAAAACAAACGTCAACAAAACGCCACGTGGACTAGTGCAGCCTTTTAAACGCTGGTTTCTGCACTTTGAGTTTCGTTCACCTTCTCCTTGTATAAACACACAAAAGACTGAGATATTTAAGATGTGTTCAGGAACAAGGTGATGTTAACACTCACACATCAGCGTGCTGAAGGCAACGATAGCCAGGAGTCCCTGGATCAGGACGCCGAACCTGTCCGTCAGGGCTCCGTTGTCGCAGCCGTGAGGATTCGCCTTGTTGATGTCGGACATGTTTGTGACTTCAAAAACACCTTTGTCCAGGAACCTCTTCACCAAGAAGACCCCGCTGTATCCGTACATGTCCATGTTGAGGCGATAAAAACAACACGGAGACAAAAGGAGCACTCCCTCGGTGCGCTAAAAGGGCTTAACCTTTCTTTACCGGAGAAAAACAAACCGCCAGATTTTTCAACTTCCGGTTTCTGATTCAGGGTGAAGTTTTCCGTCAGTGTTCCCAGAAGATGATGCTACATCTCATGATGCAAAAGCAGACAAGAGCATCGATTATCTGACTCATATCCATGTTTATGTCAACACCAACCGTCAAGTAGCTAGCCGAGATGGAAAGTCTGGCTTCCGGTGAAAAATATTTCAAAATAAAAGACAGCAGCTTGGCAGAAAAACAAAGGGATGGGCTACAAACTGTCAAGTGACACCCTGTTTCCCAACGTGTTCCACAAACATCACATAAGGGGCCTAATATGACATATGCCATATGACCTAAGGGGCTGGATTAGTCCTCACCTACAAAATGTCACTCAAATTAACACCTACAACCAGAAGAGACTCAAAATGACCAAAAAGAGACGCAAATGAACTGCAGAAAGACACAAACATACTTCAGAGAGACATAATAACCACAAAAGGGGAAAAACAACAACAAAGAGACAAATAATGACAGAATAGAGGGCACAAAATTACCTCACAGACATAACATTACTTCAAAAAGATGACGTGACTATGAAGAAACACAAAATGACATCAAAGAGATGCAAAACCACAAAAAGAGGCAAAACGACTACAAAGAGATGCAAATTATTAGCCTACAAAGACAAACAACAACAAAAAGAGTTAAGAAAAAGAGAGGTAAGACTTACCACCATATTCATTTTATGTATCTTAAGGGGGAAAAAAAACATCACATAATTTCATTATTATTTATTTTGGACCATCAGCGTTTTGTTTTATTTTTAAAAACTGATTTATATCTTGGAAAATAAAACATATATTTATCATTACATTGTAATATTATTTATTTTTGCCCCATCAGAATATTTTTTCATTTATTAACTTTGATGAAAATAAAAAATATTTATTATTTCATTTTATTATATTATAAACATTTTCACCCACCTTTTTTTTTCAATTTTCATATTATTTATTTGTGTCGTTTTTACTTATCTATTTATTTTGATTGATTATTTCATTTTAATATTATGTATTTTGGCCCATTTCCTTTTTTTTTTCATTTTATTAATTTTGATGAAAATAAAAAAAAAATATTATTTCATTTTATTATACTACATATATTTTCACCCACCATTCTTTTCAATTTAATTTCTTTTTGTTTTGATAAAACTCAAAATCAGACACATTACTACAAAAAGATGACTACATGACTACAAAGAAACAAAATGTCCTCAAAGATGGGAAAGCGCTGGCTCTGACCACCTCGAATTTACGACAGAAATTGAAGAATATCTCTGCACAAAATTCTAGACTAATGTTAATGATATTGGACATGGACCCATTTCAACGGTCTTTTCTTAGTCTACTGGCATCTGATCTTAAAATTATTTTGTCTGTTGCCCTTTGAATGGTTTTGTCTGCAGGTGTTTATGCTGCTGTCTTGCTCAGGTCTTGCCTATTTAGGCAAAGTACAATAAAATAACGTGATCAAACACAAAGAAAGATAAGTATTCCTTTTTTTCTTTCCTCCCTTTTATTGTGAATTAAAAATGACCAAACTTCCGGTTGCGGTTGGTCTGAATTGATGCCGGCATTTGCGGCTTTCAGCAGAATTCCTTGAATGTGCGCGAGACCGCCTCAGAGCCTCTCTGTTTGTGCGTGTGGCACTCGGTCGTGCGCGAGGCAAATCTGTGTCTCACGTGAAGATGTAATAAAGGATATATGTTCAAGTCCACAGTGTGTCCGGTAACCTACAACTCACTGTGCTCTGTATGTATGAATCACCATGAGAGGCTATGTGATTCCTAATTACTAAATTACCTGCGTGGTGCCAGTGTAGAGACGTAGAGAGGATTATACAGCCTAACTGAAGCCACACAGGTAGGAACAGAGCCAACATGGAGGCTTACAGTATACAGCTCAGTGAAGACAGTCAGGGATATCTTTGGTTGTCCAACTGCTCTGATTGGTTTAGTTTCAAAGGCTTCAAAATGTTTTGGGAAAATAAAAGTCAGGTTTGATTTTGGGTCGTTTCAGACACATTTGTCACGGCATCATTATATCCTCCTGAGACCCTGTGTCCACATCTGAGGACATCACATCTTGGGTTTAATGGACCTTATACTTTATCCTACTTAACTTAGACCTGTTGTCCTCATTCGTAGACACTTTTGTGCCATCTAGTGGCAGTAAAAGCACAATACACTAATCTATGTAAAAACAAGATGGCAGCCATCTCTGCCAAGTCAGTCTGCAGCCGATCCTGACACAAACATGTACAAGGTCCAAAACCTGATCACATTTTATGGTTTTTATTCATGATTAATAATGTTTGTAGTTTGATATGGCAACAAAGTTCACCAATTTTAGTAACAGTAACAAGCTGAGACGCTGTTAATTAGGACGCACTCACTTGAAGACATTACACTTAATTACTGTTGAAAATGTTTAGTTTTTTACACTTATCAGGTTCTTCTGATCCGAAATAGCCAGGAGAAATTAAAAATGCACACCAAACAAAAGTTATGGTCTCAGGAGGATATAGGAGAGTGTAACCATTTCCTCTTCTGTAACCTACTCACCTACCAAGTAGTACACCAACTTCATCAACTAGGTTGAGGTTCCTGTGCCAGAAAATTTGGAGCATGAGACACCCATTTTAAAATCCATCCACCTACCTACCTACCTGCCTGCCCATCTGTCCATCCATCCATCCATCCATCCTACTACCTACCTACCTGCCTGCCTGCCTGCCCGTCTGTCCGTCCGTCCGTCCGTCCATCCATCCATCCATCCTGCTACCTACCTACCTAACATCCATCCATCCTACTACCTACCTACTTACCTACCCATCCATCCATCCATCCATCCATCATCCATCCAACTAACTACCTACCTACTCACCCATCCATCCATTCATCCATCCATCCAACTACCTACCTACCAACCTGTCTACCTACCCATCCACCTACCTACCTACCTAACATCCATCCATCCATCCATCCACCTACCTACCTACCATCCATCCATCCAACTACCTACCTACCTGCCTGTCTACCTACCTACCCATCCATCCATCCATCCATCCTACTACCTACCTACCTAACATCCATCCATCCATTCATCCATCCAACTACCTACCTACCTACCTACCTACCTACCCATTCATTCATTCATTCATTCATTCATTCATTCATCCATCCATTTATCCATCCAACTACCTACCCTACCACCACCTACCCATCCATCCATCCATCATCCATCCAACTAACTACCTACCTACCCACCCATCCATCCATCCATCCATCCATCCATCCAACTACCTACCTACCTAACATCCATCCATCCATCCATCCTACTACCTACCTACCTGCCTGCCTGCCTGCCCGTCCATCCGTCCATCCATCCATCTACCTACCCATCCATCCACCTATCTACCTACCTACCTACCTACCTACCTCCCCACCCATCCAACTACTGACCGACCTACCTACCTGCCTGCCCGTCTGTCCGTCCATCCATCCATCCAACTACCGACCTACCTACCCATCCATCCACCTACCTACCTACATCCATCCATCCAACTGTGTGTGTGTGTGTGTGTGTGTGTGTGTGTGTGTGTGTAAGAGGGGGGCATAATCCCTTCCCGCGCGCGCTTGGAAAAGCCTCTTCTCTGGCAGATTAATGGCGCACGGCGCACGCTCCAACCATCTGTTCCTCCAGCGGCATCACACCGGCACGAGCGCCTCTTCTTCCGTCTTTATGATTCCTTTGTGTCGGTCTTTATCAATCACACCTGCCGCCGATAATTCAACACCCAACTTCCCCTTAGATTGCAGGTTTCAAAATAAAATCCCTTCATGCAGTTATGAACAAATGTCTCACTCTTTGTCATCACAGAACTAATACTTACAGCCTGTTTTATATGGAGTCTTTGGTGACTTAATGTGCTTTAAGCCTTAAAACTTCTTGCCTACTATTCCCTTAGAATTAAGTAAATGTATAATGACTGGTTGTTTAATTTAAAGGGGTTTTTAGGCTGAAGCTGTCCAGAATTTCACATTAAGAGGTTTAAAAAATCACAAAAAAAACCCCAAAAGCATTGATCTCTTATCCCTTTAATTATCTGGTGACACCTCAGGGGTCCTTTGGGGGTTCTGACCCACAGATTGAGAGCCTGTACCCCTGTTTTACATGAGGTCTTTGATGAATTTATGTGCTTAAAGCTCTAAACTTTTTGGCCTTGTGGTCCCTTAAAATTAAGTAAATGTAAAAAGTGATTGGTTGTTTAATTTAAAGGGTTTTTTAGGATGAAGGTGTCCAGAATTTCACCTTAAAAGAGCAAAAAATTCTTAAAACTCACAATTCTGACAGAAAAAGATATCCCCTTAATTGTCTGGTGAGCCCTCAGATTTTGTGGACCCTTGGGGGGTTCTGAGCCACAGGTTGAGAACCAGCCCAGCCTGTTTTTTATGGAGTCTTTGGTGACTTTATGTGCTTTAAGCCTTAAACCTTTTTGCCTTGTAGTCCCTTAAAATTAAGTAAATGTACCGTATAAAGTGATTGGTTGTTTAATTTAAAGGGTTTTTTAGGATGAAGGTGTCCAGAATTTCACATTAAAAGACGTTTAAAAAAATCACAAAACTCAAAATTACAACCCCACAATTCTGACAGAAAAAAATCCCTTTAATCATTGGGACCCTCCAGAGTTTGGGGACCCCTGAGAGGTTCTGAGGCACAGATTGAGAACCTTTTCAGACTGTTTTATATAGAGTCTTTGGTGACTTTATATGCTTTTTTTGCCTTCTTTTCCCTTAAAATAAAGTAAATGTATAGAGGACTGGTTGTTTAAGGTAAAGGGATTTTAGGCTGAAGGTGTCCAGAATTTTACATTAAAAGAGGTAAAATCACAAAAACTCAAAAAAGGACAATTCTAACAGAAAAGGCAGAGTCTATTCTTTTTGTCTCTTAATCCCTTTAATCATATGCTGACCCCTCACATTTTGGTGACCCTTGGGAGATTCTGGCCCACAGATTGGGAACCTTTCCAACCTGTTTTATGTGGAGTGTTTAATGACTTTATGTGTTTTGAGCGTTAAACAGTTTTGCCTTGTGGTCTCTTAAAATTAAGGAAATGTAAAGAGTGAGTGGTTGTTAAATTTTAAGTGGCTTTATTAGACTGACGGTGTCCAGAATTTCACATTAATAGAGGTAAGAAAAAAAAAATCACAAAACTTGGAAACCCCCACAATTCTGACAGAAAAGACAGAGGCTACTCTTGTCTCTTATCCCTTTAATTGTCTAGTGACCCCTCAGATATTGTGGGGACGCTCTGACCCACAGATTTAGAGCCTGTCCCCCTGTTTTATATGGAGCGTTTGATGACTTTATGTGTTTTAAGCCTTAAACCTTTTTGCCTGCTATTCCCTTAAAATTAAGTAACTGTATAGAGTGACTAGTTATTTAACTTAAAGGGTTTTTTTAAGGTTGAAGGTGTCCAGAATTTCACACTAAAAGAGGTAAAAACAATTCACAAAAACTCAAAAAAGGACAACTCTGACAGAAAATGCATAACCTATTCTTTTTGTCTCTTGCCCCTTTAATCATCTGGTGACCCCTCAGACTTTGGGGACCAACAGGTTGAGAACCGCATGCCTTAAAACCACAAGTTTAGTCAGAAATATAACTTGCAGAAAACCCTTTAATTTCATATGTTGCAATATAGTTTTAGGTTACTTACATGGCTCTATCTATATTTATTTTTAATTTCCATTTTCACCCTGTTCCAAGTCAGTCAAGTCAAACAGACAGAATTTAGGCAAAAAGATTAATATGCATCACTTTTTTCAAATATATGAGTTATTCATACGAGAACACAGCTATTGCATTTGAGTTTCATGAGCTCGGCCGGGTGTAACAGTGAAAGTCGGGGAATTCTGGTGATTTTTTTAGGGGATTCCCAGCAAAATATGCTGTGTAACAAACCGCTCAAAGGCCCACTGCACAATAGACTATAACAGACCTGACTTTCATTTATGTCGCATGCTGTTCCTAAATGTCAAGAGTGAACTTCCACGCCTAAAGAGGAACATGCTACTTTAATTTCACTCAGGCCCAAATTAGAAATTGCGCCGACAAACCCTCGTGTTGTACCAGCGGTGATCACAGAGCCACGGAGCTTTCACTTTGACTTGCCAAAAAACATCCACCATGTTGTGCATGTATATCCTCACTGCCTCACCTCCACTGGCTGCGGTGGTAATCTGTCTGTTTGTGGGTCTTTATGGAAATATGCTCCAACCTTTGCACCAAAGGCATGACGGTTAAACGTGATGCAATGCGCTCCTACCACTAGAGGATACTGTTGACTTTGACAAGACATGGCCCCGTTAAAAAACAACATGTGAGGGTATTTCTCAAGAGCTGTTTGGAGCAAAGTGTTTGCCAGAAGAGAGAAAACAGAAATAAAGGAAACCCAACGGAGCAGAATGAACCGGTCAGAGGAGCAAACGGTTGTAAAGCATAATAATGTACTGACTTTAGTGGTTGTGCATGCACAGAGGCAGCAAAAGATGAGGAGGAATTTGTATTTTTGCTATAGTCATGTATATTTGCATAAAATATTTGCACTTTTATTGTTGATTTTGTGATTGTTTTTTTCCTGTTGATGATGAAACACAAATGAATTGTGGTTTTTGGGTTGAAAAGCTGTTTTAAACTGAAGTAAAATGATAGATTTAATTAAATTTGAGTTTTAAAAAGATGAATAATTAATATTTGGGGTATGGGAATATATAAGTTTGATTAAAAACAAGGTTTAATGCGCGTAAAAATACCGTTTCGTTGCGTAATAGGCAGTTTCCCGCCGCGGTGTGTTTGTTCCCTATTTCTAACAGCATGGAGAAATATTTCTCTGCTGCTGCACTAAAAGCTCCATGAAGGAGTTGGCTTGAAAAATATCTGTAGATGTTTTTTTGGACATGCGCAGATGGGAGATGCCATATTGGAACGGGGGCAGCAGCAGCTGAAAGACGTCGCTCGCGTTGCTGTGCTCGAGCTCACGCGAACGAGGAGAGGAGCGAGAGAGAGGGGAGGAAAAAAAAACAGACGGGGGTCTCGAGACGGAGAGGCGACCAGAAAAAAAAAACTTGGACAGGTAAGACAGGTGACGGCTCCGGCGGTGCGGGGAGGCTTTTCCGTGCTTGCTGCGGTTTGTTATTTGCGTTATGTCGACGGAATAAACACGGCGGAGAGTTATTTCTCTCCTCCTTCCCTTTAAAAAAACCATGAAGTGCTCCCGAGGCGGTTTCTGTAGAAACGAAAAAATAGTCGCGAGCGTTCGTTCACGAGCCTTAAGTTGTTCAAAGTGTCTCTCACGCGCTGTAATTAACAGCTCTCACCGGCTGGGAGGACGCTGTCTCGTGGCACTCGCGGTAATACGCTTTTTATTGCGTTGTTTTCCCTCTCTGTGTGTGTCTGTCATGTTCACAAGTGTCCCAGAAATATGGTGAATTTTTAATATTCTGCAGTAAGCTTTAATTTAACGTGTTTCATGCTGCGTTCAAAAACAACGACGCAATTTTTTTGTTTGACGCCGCCGCGAAGTTGTTGTCACAGATTAACATTAGAAACGACTTATTGCGGATTCTCGCGCACACATGAGTCATTTGGGATTTTTTTCGTCACCCCAAGGTGCGTGGAAAAAAGCCATCGGAAAATACCGGACACTGCCAAAATGTCAAAGCACTTTCAACATGGCGGGTTCTGGTGCTGAGGGGGGAAAACTGCGCCTTAAAATCTTTGAACGAGGAAAAAATAAAACGACGGCAGATAACGCGCCCGGGTCGGTTTCTTTTGATGGACACACACGAAGTGTAATCAATTAAATTCGAAGTGTGCATTTGGCATTTCCGTGGGAGTTTTTTTCCGCTGCAGTTTTGAGTGTGCAAAGTACATGACCGGAGTGGCAGGCAGCCTGCTGGTCGGCTACACCCCTCACTGCCTCATCTTCCTCATGTGCACTTAACGTTTCCTCTTTCACTTTTATCCAAAAAATGCTCGAGCTCGTGCGACTCGTCCCTTACCAACACACATTATATTACATTAATATCGGGTTATTTTCTGATAAAGCCGACAGCAGGATGATTTAATTGCACATTTCTGCTGTAATCTTAGATTAATATGTTTGTGATTGTACAGTGGGACGAGTTTATTGTGTCTCCGTGGGTACATTTGCACCGATTAAGCAGATAATTGGGTTAAACCGCGCGTATCTGTTTAATTATTTCTCTTTTGCGGGCGGTCTGCAAATCCGAGCTTTAGCAGCTTTGCATTATGCGAGGATTCCTCCTGCAGATTAAAGCCGTCACCATAATGAAGAGAAACAATAACGACTGCGTTATGGAGCCGCCGAGACACGTTCATGTGCGTGGAATAAATCATGCTCTCACACTTCTTGTTGCTCCAAACATATTTGAGGTGTGAGTGGTGATGGGCGAGCGGCAGGAAATGCCCCACAGTGAGCGCTGTGAAGGGGGGATATAACGCGTAGGCATGAAGGTAGACATATATGATCCGCTGTGTCCAAGGGAGAGGTGATCGATATGCTGCATTGATACATTATTGATGCTTTGGACTGGAAGAACCTCCCACCGCCATTTTTATCATCCAGCAGGTTCTGATGAGCCTCTGTATGCTAATGACGATGATGATGATGATGATGATGATGTATCAGTGTTTAAGACTCACTATAAAGAGACAGAGGCTGTCACCTCACAGGAAGTTATGAGGTCAGGAGGCTTTCTTTCTTTCTCTCTTTCTTTTCTGTCCTGTCATTTCTTTCCTTTCTGTCTCTTTTCTTTCCTTCATTCTGTCCTTTATTTCTTTTCTGTCTTTTGTCCTTTCTTTCTTTCTTTTCTGTCCTGTCATTTCTTTCCTTTCTGTCTCTTTTCTTTCCTTCTTTGTCCTTTCTTTTCTGTCCTTTATTTCTTTTCTGTCTTTTGTCCTTTCTTTCTTTTTCTTTCTTTCTGTCTCTCTTTCATTCTTCCCTGACATTTCTTTCCTTTCTGTCTCTTTTCTGCCCTTTTTCTTTCCCTCTTTCTTTTCTGTCTTTCTTTTCTGTCCTTTCTTTCTCTCTTTCTTTCATTCTTCCCTGTCATTTCTTTCCTTTCTGTCTCTTTTCTGCCCCTTTTCTTTCCCTCTTTCTGTCCCTTCTTTCTTTATTTTTCTCTTTTCTGTTTTTCTTTTTCTTATATTTCCTGTTCCATCATCTCTATCTTTCTTCTTTCCCCTTTCTTTTTTCCTTCTTTCAGTCCTTAATTCTTTCTGTTCTGCCTCTTTTCCATCCTTTTTTCTTTCTGTCTTTATTTTTCTTTCTTTCTCTTTTTCTTTCCTGTTCTGTCATGTCTATCTTTCTTCTTTCCTGCCTTTGTTTTCCTTCATTCTTTCTCTGTCATTCTTTTTTCTCCTTTCTTTTCTTTTTCTGTCTTTCACCATCATTATTTTGTTCTTTCTCTGTCATTCTATCTTTCAGAAAACTTTTTTGTCTTTTCTTTCTTTTTCTTTCTGTCTTTATTTCTTTTGTTCTTCATCATTCTTTCTCTTTCTATCTGTCTCTCTGTCTCTGTGCTGACAGACAGTCTCTGGGCCTGTGTGTGAATGAGAGGACTTTACAGGCCCACTGTCAGATTTGACCTCTCATGTTGTTGTTGTTAGTAGACAGACTCAGTCTCAAAGCTGCAGGTAGTGTTGTGCATGTGTACGTGTGTGTGTGTGTGTGTGTGTGTGTGTGTGTGTAGGAAGTTGTTTCCAGTCACTGATGTTGAAATTAGAAAGCTCGGGCTCGGGGAGTTCCCGCCCCCTCCTCACCCTCTGGCTGCTGCTGCTGCCTCACAGTTTCTCTTGGTGTTTTCGGCTCCACCAGGGGCAGTTGCTGTTTGCACTTCATCATTTTATAGTTAGCTGATCTCAGCGAGCATCACAGGCTGTCGCAATTGGGCATGAAACACACAGGCTGCATTGTGTACACGTTTAAAAAACCGCAGGAATCAAGAGGGAGAAACAGAGGGCAAATTGTTGCATCGGGGCCTCCTGTTGCCGAGAGGAAACAACCCTTGGATGGGTCTAAAAGAGGAGAACCTAATAGGGAGTAATGCAACAAAACCCCAAGCCCATGCAGTGGTAGTTAATCTCCTAAATCCCCCATTAAATCTTTGGCATGGACGGGTTTAGGGAAAGGCAGGAGACAACATGTGGATGCCCAGCGACCCATCAGGGGCTAATCAATAAAAAAAAACCTCCCCTCAATCTGAGACCACAGGGACGCAAATGTCCTGAGATTAACTCTCCCAGACCAGTTTAATCCCCTTGTGCCCAATCTGGACTGTTTCCTCCAGGCCAGTAAGCTTCATCAAGTACAAACGCTGCTCCAAAAAGAGTCGCCGTGGTTCAGGGATAAAGACTGAGTCAAAGAGTCGACATTGACAGCGACCTTCTGCCAAAGCCCGTGGATGGTTTTCTGCTCCTGAGGGTTATAAAACTAGTTTAACCAGTGAGGGACCACTGAAAAAACCTCTCTCACAGGGAGCTGGGAAGGTAAAAAGACTTTTTAAGGGTTTTTTTCTCGCTGATTAATTATAAAATGTCACTGTTTTTAGAGGAGAATGGAGAATTTAGCAGTAAAGTTTATTCAAACTGCTAACACCCACAGAAAATCTACTTTATAGGCCCCATAATGGCAGAAACATAAATGTGGGTCGGCTGTGTGTTAGAACAGAAAGCATTCTTCAAGACCTCGGGGGAACTGTACAATAAGAAGAGTAAAATATGTGACCTTTTTTAAATTCCAGAGGACATCCAAAAGTTTGCTCAGATAATAAATATGTCAGGGTGAATTTTGGGGAAATGAGCAATGCAGTCCAAAAGTATTTGGACAGTGACACATTTCCTGTTTTGCTGGCTCTGCACGCCGTCCAGCAGAGTGAATCTGCAATGAAACAACTTTCAGCTTTAAGGGTTTTTTTTAACGGGTGTTTTCTGTATCTGTGTTGAGCAATCAGCATCGGAGCAGCCGTGCCCTGTTTTTATACATATTGCCTCCAATTTCGTGTCTTCAGCTCCTGCACTTTTCTTCTGATGTGGTCGTTAAAAGCCTCTAATTAAAGCTCAAAGTCAGCTCTTTAACCGCAAAGTCTTTGTTTCGTTTTAAAGTCAATGTGCTGCAGTGGAGACAAACAATTCAAGCTGTCATGAATGTATGTAGGAAAGGGCAGCACTGAATGTAATATATCCAATAGGGCTGCAATTAACCATCATTTGCATTATTAATTTATCAGTTCATTATATTTTTGATAAATAAATTAAATTGTTTTTGGTGAAAAATGTTCCCAGAGCCCAAAATGGTGTCTTCAAATCGATTGTCTTATGTGATTAGCTGTGCAAAACCCTAAAAATATTCAATTTACAATCAAGCTGCAACAATTAAATGACTAGTTATCAATCGCTAAATTAATCGCCAACTCGTTTGACATTCAGATAATCGGTTTGAGTATCTTTTTATGCATGGATGGATTACTGGACGCCAGGCTTCCACCTGCACAATGTGACCTAAATTACCACAAACAGATCAGGGGTCTCATTTATAAACATTGCGACGCACAAAACGAGGCCTGAAAGAGGTGTGCACCACTTCCCACGCGAAAGCTGTGATCTAAATAAACAGATCTTATGGGAGAAACTTTGACCCATGCTTACGAACATTTTGGAGACAGGAAATTGGAGACGTAGATTGTGAGGTGAAACTGATTGTAGGAACAGTCAAATATTTTTTGGCGTACACCGTTTTTGGCTTTTGTCTGTATGTATATTTTTAGTATGGATCTACACACTGTTGTATAAATGAGATCCCAGGAAGAGACTCAAAATGGCCACAAAGAAACATCAAATTACTACAAAGACAAAAATTTAGAGGCACAAAAACAACTACAAAGAGATGCAAAACAGCTGCAAATAGATTCTAAATGACAACAAAGAGACTCAAAATGACTACAAAGAGAGGCAAAGCACCTATAACTCACTCATAATGGCTACAACAAGATCCAAAATGACTTTAATGAGACAGAAAGCAACTTCAAAGAGACGGACAGCAACTACAGAGACCCAAAATGACTAAAAAAAGGGGCAAAACAACTGCAGACGCAAAAAAACTACAGACAGGAGGTAACAGAGAGGTGGAAGCCTGATTGTGGAAAGTGTTAAATATTTTCTGGCACATACCATTTTTTGGCTTTTGTCTGTATGTACATTTTTAGTATGGATCCTTCGCACTGTTGTATAAATGAGGCCCCAGGAGGAGCCTCAAAATGACCACAAAGAAACATTAAATGACTTGGGCTGAAACGATTAGTCGACTAATCGATGACTAATCCACTATTAAAATAATCGGTAACTATTCTAGTAATCGACTAATTGGTTTGAGTCATTTTTCATAGTAAAGTACCCCAAAATACTCTTATTGCAGCTTCTTATGTTCAAATATTGGCAGCTTTACACACTCTCCCATGACGGTGAACTAAAACCCTTTGGTTTAACACATTTTTCGATAAAATGATTAGTCGACTAATCGAAGAAAATAGACAGGTTAGTCAACAATGAAAATAATCGTTAGTTGCAGCCCTAAAAACGACTACAAAGAGACAAAAAAGATCAATAAGAGACACAAAATCAACAACAAAGAGATGCAAAACAACTGCAAATAGATTCTAAATGACAACTAGAGCGTAGAGAGGCAAAGCACCTTCAAACTCACTCATAATGACGACAAAGAGATTCAAAATGACTTCAATGAGATGAAAAACAGCTACACAGACACTCAAAATGAATACAAAGAAACATAAAACAACTACCAAGAGACAAAAAGATAATTAAGAGACACAAAAACAACTACAAAGAGATGCAAAACAGCAGCAAATAGATTCTAAACGACCACAAAGGGACTCAAAATGACTACAAAGAGAGGCAAAATTACTTCAAAGAGACGGAAGGCAACAACAAAGAGACTCACAACGACTGAAAAAAAGAGGTAAAACAACCGCAGACACAAAAACAACAGACAGAAAGTAACAGAGAGGTGCATAACTGCTACAAAAAGAAGCTGAACAACTTGCCTCAGTGCAGCAGAGGTGGTGACACCTTCCTCATGTCTGTGCTCAGGTGCCCACTGTCTCATAATCTGTCCATATTTTTATGAAAAAAATGTCAAAAGTCACTGATTCTTAGCTTCTTATTTACTGGTTTCTATGACGGTAAACTGAGTATCTTTGGGTTATAGACAAAACAAGACATTTGAGGACGATATCTTGGGCTTCGGGAAACACTGATCGACAGTTATCACCATTTTCTGACGTGTTATAGACCTGTGGGAGCCAGAATGTGTATTTAACCTCTGCTGTTTATTATTTGTGCAAGCTGTGCACATTCTTATGGTTACTTTCACAGAGGTGTGGTTTTCATGTTGTGATACCTGTTCATATACTGGTGTGGCAGCTCTTAGACAAAGAGGATGAGTTTTTGGCTCCCGTATTTTCTGTCGACCGTGATATCACTTCACTTAATATTTAGTGTAATCTTGTTTTGCTGTATCGTAGTTGTTTGTTTGATAATAGGGCTGCAACTAACGATTATTTTCATTGTCGACTAATCTGTCGATAATTTCTTCAATTAGTCGACTGATCATTTTATCGAAAAATGTGTTAAAATGTTGAAAAATGTTGGTCTGTACTCACGCCAAAGGGTTTCAGTTCACCGTCATGGGAGAGTGTGTAAAGCTGCCAGTATCTGGACATAAGAAGCTGTACTGTATTTTGGGTACTTTTATAGTACTTTTCTATGAAAAATGACCAATACCAATTAGTCGACGACTAAAATAGTCACTGATTATTTTAATAGTCGATTAGTCATTGATTAGTCGACTAATCGTTGCAGCCCTATTTGATAAACCACCTTAAAACACATCTTTGGACTTCGGTATGAATTTCTTTGAACAAGTCACAGTTACGAGCCTACTCAGCCTCTTAGCAGCTTTTTCCGTTGATAATAGTCGTTACAAGACCAAACAACTAATTGATTGATCAAGAAAATAATCAACACTGACAATTAAAGTGAGATGCAGCCCTAATTTACGATGAGATAAAACAGGAAAAAGCTGCAAGTCTCATAAGAAGAGCAGGAGCCAGTTAATGATTGGCCAAGATAATTAACGTCACTATCAAAACATGGCATCTGGGGTTTTAAAGGAATACTTTACACACAAAATGACCATCTGTTAATCAGTTCGTGATGCTGTGTTACCTTGGATTCATGAAGAAGACTCCGTGCATCCATGGAAGTCAAAAAACATACGGATTGATTGATTGATCAATTGGGGATGTGTTTAACAGCAAAACTATATCAAAACATCAGTTTACAAACTGTCACACGACTCCCGGTCTCACTCCGAAGTCGTCGAAATCTGGAGTCAGAAACCAACGGAAAAAGGCCTCCTTTATTGCGGCACGATACACAGCCAGTTACCCTTATGGTTTAACTGTGCTCGCCGGCGCCAGGGGGAAACTCGGTGCGACAAGGACGAAAATTTAGGTGGCGAAAGTCCAACTGGGGCAGGCCGGAGGGGTGGTGGATGGGTCCAACAAACACCGACTTTCACCGAAGAGAACGGTGTCAAACCCTGTTCTTTTTAAACCTAACCACGTGTGTTTGTTGTTGAAGGTAAAAAAAAAACGTCAATTCGTGGTGTTGTACTGATGTAGTGCGTTTATTTTGAGGCAGAACTGGACATAGTGTCCCAGAACATCAACAACCAACACACCCAGGGTACCTTGGACGTTATATCTGGACGTAGAAAGTCCATGACTGAACGTCAATATGTGACGAGGTCGGAGTGAGAATGTGTTGCCCAAACACATGTACTCTTGCTAAAACTTTAAGACTGAAACTGACCTGAAAGTGAAACTTATCTATTCTCTCTTCAAAGCCAGACTCCATTACTAAGGGTTTTTTTGTGTGAAAATGCATGTGTTTGGGAAGTACTGAGCACATGTTTTGTGTATAAAATGTCAGGAAATGGTGAAAAATGTCCCCACAGCATAGGTGTAGATTTTGGAGAGGACGCAGAGGAAACCTCCCCCTCGAAATTTACAACACGGGCATTTGTCTCCCCGAATAAAAACATGGAAGTAGTAGAGGACTTTGACAATTTTTAAGGACATTTACACCACACACTGCTGCAGAAAAAGCACCAGAATGCAGGAAAAAAGCAGCAAATAATTAATGTTTTGCCATTTTTGCTTGATAAATAACTTGTTCGTTAATTTCCTTCTAACTGACTTATTGTTTCAACACCAACTTCTGCTCGGTGTAACTATAAATACACGCCATCTTGGGTTTTAAAGTCAGTCTTCAAATAGCTTAACTGAAGTGTTGAAGCGAGCAGATGCTGAATGTCTTAACTGTCACAGTGTCGGGGGAGAAACAGCCGCTTAAGGGGCTTTTTAAGGGGAAAAACCAGGTTGAAGAGCCGCTGTGAGCTGCTCCTCGCACTACTTGATAGCAGTGTTTGAGTGCACTTTAATGAGTTTTGTCGAGGGCTGCATGCTGACGACAGCAGTGTGTCAATGCCGCAGGAGATTGTAGGGCTCTTGGGCAAGAAATGGTCTGTGAGGAGGGGGAGAGAAGGGCAGCGAATGGAGTCATGTGAGCCAAATTAGCTCAGCTTGTTGTTTATGCAATGGATGTTTGCCGGAGCCACTGTGGGACGTCAGGGGCGTGTGTGGTGGTGGTGCTGGTGAGGGAGGGGGGGACGTGGCCGGTTGTGGAGACTGTCACAGCCTCACAGTTCTGTAAATACACTCGGCTCTGACGGCAGCTTGAGCATTGTCTGTGTGTTTTCATTTCTTGAGGATTTTCAAGGGTTCTTTTGGACGCGGGGCTTCGGTCTATTTTCATAAAGAGGATTGAGGGATTCTCACATTTTTCATCTTATTTCTGTTTTTTGATTTTCCTCCCTGGGAACATCTCAGGATGCGTGGTGTGCCCAGTCACAGGATAAGGATATTTTCTGCTCCTTTGGATATTGATTTGAGAGCGACAACCTGATCCTGGAGTTGTTTTCGGCTTGACTGGGGGATCGCTGTGTGACGAGGCAGTGCACCTCAGTGTTTATTGTCATGTTGATGAAAGTGGGTGCAAGTCGGGGAGTGAGTCATTGATGATGTTATCGCATGACCTACTGTAGGACAACCACCAGGCAAGTGACACACAGGGTTTTGTTGTTGTGAAGATGATTATTTTCATATATTTTTGTGCTGATTATTTAGAAATGAGACAGTTTTAGACTTGAAATCTGCTGTTTTCCCTCTTTATAATATATCTTTTCTGGAATGTACCTTTACACAGGTTGAGGTATTAAGTTTCCATGTGCCGTCTTGATTTTTGTAAAGCTTATTTTTAAAACTTTAACAGGGTGTCTACAGATATAAGTGAAATTTAAGACTTTTTAAGACCTTTTTAATTCCACCTTATATGAAATTTAAGACCAAACCTGCAACCTTTTCAGTTTAACACACTGATATCAGTTTAAAATGAACAGTAAGGGAAAATAACAGCTGGGTGAGTTTAAGTTTAATGTGTTTAATGTAAAAAAGAAAACAAAATCCCATCGCTCACATTTATGCTATTTATTATTGCAATATTCAGAGAAATACGAATTTTTCAATCTGTCAAATAATTGTAATCAGTGATTGGGTCTGTCAGGCTGGAGACATTTTCACGGTAATGTGACCGAAAAAATTTAAAACCCACTGAATCTGAATTTAAGACAATTAGAGTAGATTTTTTTAAGGACCTGTGGACACCCTGTTTAATGATGCTGTACAAGGAGTGCGTTGAGTAGACACAGATATAGAGGGCTGAGGCATCTGGTGGCCCGCTGGTTGAGATCAATGACATACACTCTGCTTTTTCCACTGAAATGATTCAGATGATTCATTGACTGATAGAAAATGAAGCAGGAACTGTTTTGATGATCAATAAGCCAGTTTGTAAGTTAAACTTCTGTGGTTGCAGCTTCTTTAATATGAGGATTTGCTTGTTTTCTCTGTTTTATATCATTGTAAATTGAATATCTTTGGGTGTTGGACTGGTAATAGAGGGAATCACCTTGTTGTTTACAAATACTTCGGGGTAGAAAACCAGCAGAGTTTAGCTATATATATATATATATATATATATATATATATATATATATTTATATATATATATATATATATATATATATATATATATATTTATATATATATATATATATATATATATATATATATATATATATATATATATATATATGTATATATATATATATATTTATTTATCACATTTTTCACGTCACTATATCACCGTTCAGACTAATCTGATGTTTGTAAAGTCTATAAACACAATGATTGAACAAACGTTACTATTTCTGTGTGCATGTTTTGTAATTAATAACATTGTTATTGTAGATTAGCTGGGCTAACCGTTAGCTGTTAGCCATTAGCGGTGTCTCTAATAACTCTAACTCAATAAACGGTCTGTGAAAAAAATATTTTTTTTCCAGCGGATGTCTTAGTTACAACATGATTGAGCTAACTGGAGTAGTTTCATGTTGTATCCGACAACGGGAAGCTTTTAACAGATGACGTCCTGATGTTAGCTTTGCTAACTGTCCCTGTCAGCTGCAGCCACTGATGCTTTCTAGACATCGTGATTTCCCATAACTGAATAAATACCACACATAGCAACACAAAACTGCTTTGCTAGCTCACTCATGTTGTAACTAAGATATCTGCTGAAAAAAATATTTTTTTCACGGACTGTTTATTGAGTTACTGAGTTATTACAGACACCACTAACGGCTAACAGCTAACAGCTAATCTACAATAATGATGTTATTAATTACAAAACGTGCACACAGAAATAGTAATGTTTGTTTAATCATTGTGTTTATAAACTTTACAAACATCAGATTAGTCTAAACGTGATAGTCTAAAATGTGATTATCTCTCTCTCTCTCTCTCTCTCTCTATATATATATATATAGATATATATATATATATATATATCTATATATACATATAGATATATATATATATATATAGCTAAACTCTGCTGGTTTTCTAATTTGTAAACAACAAGGTGATTCCCTCTGTTGGAAAAAACAAGGCATTTGATGATGTCAGCAAGGACTTTTGGAAAGATTTTCACCATTTTTAGACTTTTAAAGACCTTTTAACAACACTTTAATTTTCTGACCAAAATTGTGATTGAAATAGGTGCCAAAAAAAATGCACACTGATGTCAGTTCAAAGTGAACAATAAGGTAATATAACATTGATGTAATTCTCTGTGCCTAACTGCTGCGAAGGCACTATAATATCGGCATGTCATCGGTATTGGCAGATAAAGGCTTTAAAATGACGTATCAGTATCCGACCAAAATGAACGTTTCTGCCGACATGACAGGCCGACAAGATGACACTTTGATTATGTGACTTTAATCTGTCCAAATAGCTCAGTTTTTTCTTGCTTGTTGTTATTGTCAAGATTGTCTCAGGGAGACAAAAATGTTACATAAAAACTCTATACAGCTGGTTTTACATGTAAGCTAAGTTGAAGTAGCAAATGTATACATCTTGAAAAGCACTGTCTTTTATGTCTGCACCTGCCAGTGGCCCATCACTGGCAGATTCATCCACTGATGAATTTAAGGGCATCATGAAGAATGTAGTGACAGAGACATGTGCTTGTTTTTCTTGGAAGGCTGCTATATTTGAATAGTTGCTGTTTTATTGTGGATTTTTGTATTACATGTTGTATTTGTTGCATTTTATTGTGTTTTGACTGGCTGCTACCTCGGCCAGGTCTGTCCTGTAAAAGAGATTTTCAATCTCAATGGGACTTCCTGGTTAAATAAGGGTTGAATAAATAGAATAAATCACAACAAAACTAGGTACAATTTCATGTTAATTTCACTACAGCAACTACAATATCACATAGTGGATCAACTGTTTAAACTGTCATCGTGTAACTACACTGATAACAAGAGGAGACGCATCACAGTCTGTCTGATTCATCTCAGCGGGTGACTGATTGATTGATCGCATCTTACGTTTGCTTCACAGTAATTAATCAGAGTTCAAAGTTAGTTTTGATCAGCGGGAGCGGAAGCTGCTTTCAAAATGACGACTGTAAACGTCAGAACTGCACTTGAAAGAAAACAAGGGAACATAAAGGCGACTGTGGCAAAGGAAAAATCAGGAGAGTTCACACTAATAGACGATTACCTTTATGTTATTTCAAGACCAGTTTTAATGAAGAAACATTTGCTAATTGACGCATTAATGAGCTTAACTAATGGCCTCATTAGTGAAAGTGAGTGTGTTTAATACATCATGGTGATTACAGCCCAACATTAAACAGCTCAAGTCCCTCTGGTGTAAATACATGTTTATGGTCATTTCTCTCTTTTAAGCTTCAGTGACATCATTCAGTTCATTATTGTCTCTCTGTGATAATGGAGCATTATTCTCTCTCCACGGTTGCCTAAATTAATATTTTCAAGTTGCACTAATTTGCCTGCCTGTTGTCTCGCTCATGTCATTCCAGTTTTTCTACTCTGTTTGAATCTGATTGGTTATCTGATGCAGTTTTGCTGCAGCATGCAAAATCTGGCTGCCGGCAGACGATATGCATAACCTGATATTACAGAGTGCAGGGTGAAGCAGAGGCAGAGTTTGGTCGGCAATTAAACACAATCACAGGCTTTCCGCTTGGCTTTAATGATGCTGAAAATTAGTTTGAGTTTGGAAAACTGCAAGATCTCTGTTTTGTTTCTTTTCTTACACTCTGCCTCAGCACGGGCTGCTAAGTGCTTATTACTGCACTGGGTTTTTTTAATCTGGGCTTCCCCTGAGATCAGCTGTCTTTTCAGTGGAATTTCTCTTGGTGAAGTTAGAGGCAGCATTGTTCTCTTTCGCTGTTTGTGCTTATCACCCACTTCTTGTGTGTGTTCTGGAGAAACTGGACATGCAATGTGCACCATTTCCTGTCTACCAGATCATTTTCCGAGGAAATTCTTAACAAACAGTGGGTGCAGCAAATGCAAAGCTTTTATGAACTGTCTTTAGCAGCTGTGACGTGTATCTAAGTACATTTACTCACAAAGGCAAAAGATCTTAATTCATCGGCGTGTAGAACTAAGAAAAAGCTGCATGACACTAGAAATGTGGCGATTCTCTGTTTTCTTCAACACAGCCTTTTATCGTCTTTAAAATCTTAAGCTCAAACTTGATCTTTGACCCTTATTCTGCAGTTAAGCTACTCTGCATTTGTATTTAATGCAAAGCAACGCATTGTCATGCTGAGGCAAGAGGTGTTAACCTCCATCTGATCTCTCACTTGTTGATTAGAGTAAGCAGGGTGGGGTCGGTGTAGATTTTTTTTAACAGCTTCCTGTCAATCTGCCTCCAGCTCACTGCCACCTTGTTTTGGTATTGTGTCATTTTGGTTTTTTTTAGATTTTTTTTAGATTTTTAGTCATTTCAGCGCAATCAATCAGACATTCCTTGTCCGTTGCAGTGACCAGGGACAAAGGTTCAGCTCAAATCTGCAGCCAGTTAGGACACATCTTTTGTTGGCTTTAAACCTCATCTCGTCACCCCAAAAAAACACACATACTTTTTAGTAAACAAAAGCCCCATTTCCACCGAGCAGCACAGTTCAGTTCGCTTTTTTCCTATTTCCACTGTGAAAAGTTGTGGATGGTACCAATGGAACCGTTCCGTACCGTCCCCATGTTTGGTCCCCCCTCTGTTGGGGTACCTAGCACACAGATCTGGTACTAAAAGGTGGAGCTGTGAACACTGCAGTCTGATTGGTCAGTAGAGGACGGTCACTCTGCTCAGGGCTGAGTTGTGTCTGGTTTTGAGGCTCATGTAACCACTGTTCATACTGTGGAGAGTTTTATTAGTAAACTGTAACTATAAAATTAGTAATGAGTGGATCTTTCATTTTCGACCAGGTTATGTGAACCGCATATATTCTAATCCTCACACGGAGAAAAAACAGCGTCAGAAAGCGTCGTTCCTGTCTGCTACAGCAACACTAAACCCCTGAGCTTGCCTGAGAAGGACTAAATGCACAAATCTGCTATTTTTAAATATCCCATGGAGAGAGACTCTCACTGCAGCCTGTTCTGCTTTGTTCTGAAAATGTCGGCATGCAGGCTCGTTCTGTGGACAATAAACGAGGTGCAGACTGATAAAGGAGGAAAGACAGTGAGTGCTAGACGGAGCAGTGAGTGACAACAACCTGCCCACATTAAGAGGACTGTTTGTGGAAACTCTAGGGTCTAGGTACCATGTCTGAAGGGTTACTGTTGGTTCCAAAGGGACCATACCGAATGTAATTAGTGGAAACAGTGCTTAACTCAATATGTGCCACTCTCACCTCTACTGAAGTTTGATGTTCGTCATAATGTAGGCCTTGGCTGGGCTGTAAATTGTGCATGGACTGTAGGAAACTGTCGTTATTACCTGTGCAATACAAGGTGGATTTTGTGCAGTGACGCTGCTGATGTAGGCTACTTTACCTTTTTCTCAAACCGTTTTAAGAACGCACACTGGACCAGACCAGACCGGCAAACACTCAACTCAAGTTAAGTTTGTAGTGTTGTTTTTTAAACCTCTCTGACTTTGATTGTCTTTTGATGGTACATTACCAATTTATATCAGATTGGGTAAACTAATATTTATATTGAATCAAAACCAAATCAAACCTTACAATATTAGTTTTCCTATCTCTTAATGTTGCAAGTTGCAAAAAGAGTTACCTCATTCTTGGGTAAACAAACCATTCTCAACGCAACAAAACATAGCCAAAGAACCTTAAGTTAAGTTGCAGGACTTTGCCTTGATTTTCAGAACTTTTCTAGTTAAGGCGAAGACAACTCACTATTTTTAACAAAAAACAACACAGGATATTTGTCCAAGTGACAGAGCGGCCACTGATTATTCTAGAAATGAACAAAAGTATTTTTTGGATAATGGAGTTAAGATCTTTTGCCTTTCAGTACTGAACTTATGTAGCAGTTTGAGGTACCTTACTTGAGTGCTTGCTGTTACACTTGCTAATACAATATTTACCACTGAGATAAAGTACAAGTAAAAAGTTATGCAACTTTTTACTTGTACTTTATCTCAGTGGTAAATATTGTATTTTTTTTAAATTTTATTTAGAACAAAATTGGAGCACAGTTCTTACATCATAGTGTAGTTCCATATCATTTTTATTTTCCTTTTCTTTGAAGGTAAAGTAACAAAACATTCAAATGGATCTGTTGTATATATGACAATGCAGTCAAAAAATTAAATTTCCCCTCAGGGATTAATAAAAAATCAGTGGGTGGGCGGAAGTTCGCTGCATAGATCAGCCTCTCATTGGGCGGAACGAGCCACCCGCTGAAGTCCCGCCCTACCACCTCCGGTTGCAGTTTTCAACATATCCTTTACTAACTTTTGCAGTGTTTGATCTTGTGGGGATGTAGCCATTTTTCTGCCATGGTTCGCGTCCTGTAGGCGATATTTTTCCCCCCGGGCAATATTTTTGCAAGCGCACCGTTGCTGTGGCACCGCCCAGAACGATTGTGATTGGTTGAAAGAAATACAAGCAGCCGGGGCGTTTTTTTCTCCAATCTTAAAGTGAGAGTCGGCCCAGCCAGACCTTTCTTTTCTTGAGAAAGTTCTGGTGAGCGAGACTAATAAAGAATATAAATAAATGAAAAAAAAAAGGGTATAGGTATATAGGTATTTATGTATATGTATATGTATAGGTAAATAAATAAATGAATAAATAAATAAGGATTTGGCAAGAAGGAAATACACAAATTAAATAACTGAAATTAAAAAAAATTCACCCTTACAAAAATAATAGGTAAATAGTTACAGATAAAACAAAGCAATAATAAGCACTCACTGAATCAATTAATTTTTGTACCTTTAGACATAATCCAATAAACCAGAAGAAATATTATACTTTTACTGCACTACATTTGTCGACAGCTTTAGTTACTTTTCAGATTACAACTTTTCATTCTCTTCCTGCCCAGTGAAAACCACGTATCTCCAGATGTGCTGATGTTGTTTGTGATAAACTGAGGGATGAAGTGTTCCTTTATGTGTTGAGAAAATTCTCCTACTTCTTAAGCTAAATAAACTTGTCAAGAACCGTCTTGTATTTAGGACTTTGACTTGTATTGAAGTATCTTCACAGTGTGGTATTAGTACTTTGAATACTTCCTCCACCACTGCTCTTTAGTTTCACTCTTTGTTATGGTGCTGTGAAGGGACGGGCAGTTTGGAAATGACCTGACAGATCAGCACATTAACTCTCTGTGTCTTTTCTGTTCCAGGGCTGTCGAGGAAAGTGAGAGATGCAGTGAAGAATAAGTGACACACCTCAGGTCAAAGGTTAAACGCTCACCAGGAAGTGGAGTTGCAGGATGCAGTCTCTCGCCAAGGAGCAGCCATTGGCCCTCACTGCGGTGAAGTCACACTGTCCAACCAATGGGAAAGAAGAAGAGGTGAAAACAGGTGAGGAGGCTGTTAAGCTTTATCTTTGCTGTAAATGTGACCGGGTCAGTTTCATGACATGAGGAAGTATTATTATATATTGATGGACAAAAATGTGAAAGAACTATCAATAGATTGAGATACTTAAAGGAATAGTTCACCCCTCAAATGATCATTTGTATATCAGTTACTCAACTTGTGTTATGTTACTTTTGTGAAGAAAACTTTGTTTTACTCGCATCACTCCACGGCGAACGAAGAATCCAAAAACAGATAAAAGCCTTGATGAATTGAAGTCATAAGGGTCCACGTTTAACCACAGCAAAACTATATCAAAACACCCGTTTACAAACTCTCACACAACTTGTGCAGTATAATCCAAGTCTCATTTATCCAGTTGTATGCTCAGTACTTCTGAAACAGTCATTTCTTTATGACAGTGAACCAAATTAAAAAAATGGATCTGCACTCCCTTCAAAGCCAGACTCCATTGACAAAAAGCGTAATTTTATCTCGCTGAACACAGGAGCTGTTGGTTATTTTGTTTGTGTTATTGTGTGACTTTGGTGTTTTAATGGGTTAATTTGGATTTAGCAAAGTCACACAATAAAGGAGGATCTATACTTGTGAGTCAGCTTTATTAAACACGGCTTCATAGAGACAAATTCAAACACAAGTACACAAATCAGCTTCACTATAACTCGCAGCATTCACAGACAAACACTTGTCTTTATCTGGACACATTTTCCCCACAAATACAACATGCTAATGTTATTAGCACAAGCCTATGGCATTTTACATTGTATGAATTAGCCTAGCAGCTAGCAGACTTTTCTTCTTCTCATATGAAGCCAGGGACAACAGCAACATTTCACAAAGGTAACGTTACAAAATTCGGCTCCATCACAACTCACAAGGTTCACTGACAAAACAACTGTCTTATACTAAACACGTTTTCCAAACAAATACAACATGCTAATGTTATTAGCACAAGCCTATGACATTTTACATTGTATAAATTAGCCTAGCGACAAGCAGAGATTTCCTCTACTCACATGAAGCCAGGATAAATCACACACAAGACTTAAAATGAAATTTTTGTGGAACCTTTATTGTCTTCACAATTTATTGTTTCTTATCTGTGAAATTAAAGTAAATAAAAGCTTTGTTTCCACTGAGGGAAATGGTTTCAGCTTACAGAAATAGACAGGAGGTCTGCGTCGCTGCAACGTGTAGTTACATTTCTGGGGAGGTGCACGTCAGGCTATGACAAACAGCAGGGTACGGTGTAGGTTCTACGTCAAAATCCTGCATAACACAGGGTGAGTAATTGACGTATTTAAATAGTCATTTGTGGGGTGAAATATTTAATGGTTGTCGGCCTCATCATCTCTCCTGGTTTTCCTTCATATTTTCATACATCACCCAGAGATAATGGTCTAAAACATTGCTGTTAGCAATTACTTTTTGCTCTGTAATTTATTTGCTATGAGGCCAAATCAGAGGAAAGGAATCAACAGAATTCTAGATAAACAGATAAACTGCTCTCAGAAAAAGAAAATCGAGTTAATTTCAGCAGTGAGTGTGTAACTGGTGTAATGTTTGACACAGTTGGGTGCTAAGGGTTAGGCTCTGTTTGTTAACAAGTGTGTGTGTGCATGAGAGGAAGGGAGCAGAGCATCGACAATCTATTGAAACAAACTCTGTTGAACATCAGCTTCCTACATCTCATTAGCCAGAGCAGGTTCAGTCCCGCTCTCTTCACACTGAGGAGTCTCCAGAGACACAACACGCACACACACTCAGCCTTCACACACTTAACACAAACACACACACATACAGAAATACAACAGAGAGAAAACTGACACATAATAGCTGTATCAGTATCCCACAGGTAAAATGAACAATTCTCACCTTCAGCAGAAACATTACTGACATTTCATTTGACGACTTGTAAAAGCGTGCACACAAACACACACTGATCACTTCCTGTTGTGAGATGAGCTACATTCACAAAGCATCATAACTGTGCATTTAATTGCTACCTGTTTGCTATCCCAAAAATGAAATATATAATATCGGCGACGACTAAAGGATGATTTCATTCATTCAGATGCAGACTCCATGGAGGAAGAGGCGGAGTTTAATTGGGAGGAGTACATGGAGGAGACGGGGGCTAACGCTGCCCCTCACACCACCTTCAAACATGTGAGTGACTGCATATGATCTCTACCTTGCACTTTAAAACACCCCATCCCTCTGTGATCCTTTAAATACAGCCTCATAGATAAGTACGGCATGCAGAAATCCTTTAACGACATATTGGAGGGAGCCAGGCCGTGACATCACAGCGCTAATGCTGCTCAATAGAGCGCTCTCATTGGCTTTGTTCCCTCATGACGCGCAAGTTGTTAGACGACCTTTGCCGGTTGCTGAATACACAATTGAAGGTAATTACGGAGGTACAAAAGACAACAATACAATGGATACAAATGAGCACCGCACTGTGTATGTGCATGTGTGTGTGTGTGTGTGTGTGTGTGTGTGTGTGTGTGCTGAAGGAGGCCATTTTAAATATTTTCACCAAACTAACAGGGACAGAAAAGTGAAAGGTGAATCAAACAGTTAAATCCTGGTTGTTCACTTTTCTGAGGCACATATTTTATATTTTGGGGGCTGGGTGATGATGTTCAAAGTATTATCACAATCAACAACTGCTTCTAAGGTCAACTCAACTAAGTCCAAACAAGGAAACAGTCTCAAATCTGTGTCTATTTTATTATTAGTCTCTGATACAGCGCTTTTTTCTGTGTCTGCGGTGATGACAGCCGTGACCGGAAGCAGTTTGTGGGTTGTCCGTCTGTCCCATTCTTGTGAACGTAATATCTTAAGAATTCCTTGAGATGGAAATCTCTTCAAATTTGGCCTAAATGTCCACTTGGAATTAACAATGAATTAAATAGATTTTGATGGTCACAGGTCACAGGTCAAAGGTCAAAGTCACTGTGACCTTGTCTGTCTGATTCTCGTGAATGCAAAATCTCAGAAACACCATGAGGGAATTTCTTCAAATTTGGCAATAATGTCCACTTGGACTCAAAATGAAATGATTAGATTTTGGTGGTCAAAGGTCAAGGTCACTGTGACATCACTGTGTCATTCTTGTGAATGTGATATCTCAAGAACACCTCAAGGGAATCTCTTAAAATTTGGCAAAAACGTCGATTTTGATACAAGGATGAACTGGAAGTTGCAGAACTGAAACTTCTCCAGTGTGCCAAGGAGTATGCTGGCCAAAGCCAAAATGTGAATAACACTATGTAGAGCCAGTGTTTGGTTCCTCCATTCTGGGCTACTGTAGAAACAACATGGCGTACTCCATGAAAGAGGACCCGCTATGTATGTAGACATAAATGGCTCATTCTGAGGTAACAAAAACTTGATTCTTACTTCAACATGCACTTATAAAAACATGAATTCTACTGGGTTTCCCTCACACTTCATCTATTAAAACTTCTGCCGCCACATGTTGATTTTCTAGTTTTGGAGCTGGACGGTTCATAAGGAGTGCTGTTGGAATATTTATTGCTCCACAGTCTTAAACTGCAGAGCATACTGTGGGCACACACTGAGCACCAGAACTTAAGGCACACTGAAAGTCAAACCTAACCATTCATCACATTAGAAGTTCCTCTGCAGCAGTTGCTCCTCTCATCTCTTGATGTGATCTGATCAGCTGGGATCAGATCGACTGACCCGTTATTCACCCCATGACTTAGAGCTCCGCAAACTGCTGCTGAGGGAAAAAAAAGATGTGCTCATGGATCCGCAAAAACATCTAAATTTAGAGAGGGGATGGAAATAGGCAAGAAAAAAAACCAACCAGGACCATATTTTACCACGATGACACACACACTGACTCACAAGGTGAAAACAATACCAGTCGACTTGGTGTTGTTGCAGCTGGTAATTACTGGGATCAGACTCCAAAGTGTGTCAGTTATTGTTGCAGAAAATAAACATCAGCTACATTGCTAAACCTAAATTACCTGAAAACTTACCAGGGAAATGTCCTTAATGGTAGCCCAAGCCCTGCATGCAAGTTTTTAATTACAAGTCAGGAATCGTTAATTTGGTCAACAGAACGACAGCATGATATGATCAAATTATCGTAGCTTGATTTTCTTTGTAAGTGCAGAGGATGCCAGAACCAAAAGTGACATCAAGTGTTACCTTACACCAAATTACTGAGAGTGTTAGCCATGTCTGTTTCTACAGGAGGCCTGATCTTCATCTCAGATATCTGAGTCAGGAAACGACGCACAGCTGAAATTCTCAAGAAAACTGATTCATCACATTCAAGAGAAATGGAGCACACCATAAAACCTGTTTGAAATGTCATCAGTATGATCAGGGTTGATGCAACACAGATAGTGCAAGAAAGGAAAAGGTAATTTTTTTTTTTTTTGGCAGTGACCCTGCAGACCAGCTGCGCTCTGCTCTGACTCTCTGGGCTGAAATTCATATCTCATACGTGAAGTGAAGCACAGCGAGCTGACTTGGTTCAGACAGACAGATATAGTCCAGGTCAGCTGAGAGGTCAGCTGAGCTGCATGTTGCCCTCACCAACTGGGCAGCCCTGTTTAACATGTCAGACTCACCTGCTTAATCTCTGCCTGCTGCTGCCTAGTACAGATCTCATACATCTACAGGAGTGGAAGTAAATCTCTGTACTTAGACTTGTTTTTAGAGGAAGGGTTTCTGTTCTTATATGCTAGCGACATACGTGGGTGCAGAGTAACTGAATTAAGGTTTTTTTTCCAAACAGAAAACTGAATCAGCTAATCTGTTTTTCCGCTAAATGTCGTTCTTCTTTATGTTAAGCTCAGCAGAACTGCAGCAGTGCTAAGATGATGATGAATTTACTTTCCAGGGCAAAGCTGACATCTATTGAACATAGTCACAATAGCCAGATGTCAATTTGACTGTTTTTAAGAACGAGAAGAACCAGAAGTTGGCACTGAGTGCATGGTCTCATTTTCAGTCTTGTTGGTTTAGTCTCTAATCAGATATTTCCTGACTTCAAATCTTTTACTTTTTAGTAATTTCACACACTGTTTTATTTCGGCGCAGTTATCGTACAGTGGTTTTGCTGAAGGGGCACTCCACCAATTTTATGACATAAAACATAAAACAGATATAAAGTGTTAAGTACTTCAACTTGTGGAAACAGCTGTACACGTCCTTGTCGTCTCTAGATGATACTTTGAGTAATTCCAGCCCGAGTTTGGAGAGTACAAATGTTTAATCAATCCCATTTCCAGAATAAATGTTGGCATCGTATATTTTTGAAGACCACAAATATGTCACATTTGTTTATTACATTTATTATGTAGTGGATACATTGAAACTTAACATTTCAACAGAGTTGTGGTAAACATCTTGTAGGTTAAGGCACAAAAAACATTTCATAATGGTTAGGAAAAATCAATAAAGTACCTGCTTTTCGTGGCTCCTTATGGGCAGGAAACACACCAAAGTATTTCAAGGTATTTTTGCGATGGCAATACTCTTGACGATATGACATATTATTGTTAATTTGAGAAAACAGTATTGTAACAAAATATAGTTTTACAGTTTGCTTAAAATATTCAGTAAAAACTAAAGAAAAATAATCTCTCATTTCTTTAGTTTGTGACCAACAACAGTAACTCAGAGTGAGATTCAGATTCTGTTACAGTATTAATAGTTCAAAAAAATCTACCACAAATTACACATTTAAACAGCTCTCAAATACAAAAAATGTCCCCTGGGATCTATATATATAAACCAACAGGTGGTTTCCTTTTAGTAAAATCCTAAATGACTGAGTTGTTGTTTTTCCACCTGGACCTTTATGCTCTGCCATTTCTCCTCTAATCATCACGCTGTAACCTGTGACAGGCTGTTATGATACCACAACTATCACACAGTCACATATATGGAGTGTTTTGTCGAGCTGCGAGCGTCACACAGGTTTATGTTACCCAAAGATTTATGATAAAATCACTCGACGACACAACGAGAGAGGTGAGGGAGAGATGCTGTGCTGCTGCCAGAGGAGCTGCTGACTGAGTTCCCTCTGAGCGCTAAGTCACTAAAAGAGTCTGAGAAGTCCGGGGCTGTTCATAAAACATTCAGGACGCCACAGTTTATTCCACACTACTGAAGCTGCTCCTCTTTATGGAACCACCAAGGAGTCTGTAATAATTTCACTTTCAGCCATGCTTGTTGTTGCCGTGGGTAACAGTATGGCATCAATATGTCAACAAGTCAAAATTCCGCGAGTAGCATGTTATGAATTTTTCATATGATATTAAAAAATATGGCAGTATTACCGTGAACAAGATGATATGGCACACCCCTAATCTATACCATCAGGAAATGCAGCAACTTCTTGACCGCGTTTCATGGCTCCATATTAGCAGGAATTGCAGCAAAGTCTCTGTAAAAAACTTCCGCTTTTCATGGCACTATCCCCAGTGAAAACACAGTGACGTGTCGCTAAAAAACACCTACTGTTGTTGCCTAAAAAGCTGCTGGGAACAGCAATGACTCGACAGTTTTGTGGTGTATTGGTCTCAAACAGTGGTTTGCAGTTTGGCAGGCGTCTCACTTTGGTTTCACGCCATTTGCCATCCCCTCCATCTACTGATGTCAAGTCAGCTCATATACTACATCACTTTAGAAACGTTAACATGATATGTAATGTACAAGTGTGATGTATTTGTGGTTTGCAGATGCGTACAATGCAGACATTTTCTTAACTGAGAGACAGTGTTGAGTAATGAAGACATTTGTGCGATAAAAGAAAGTTCTCTATAGAAAAACATGTTTACACGCAGCAAACTGAGGTCTCAAAGTATTGTTTTGGTACCTTAAGTCAGGTTTGGAAATCGGAGCAGCATTGAAAGACACTTTGAACTGCAGTGTCTTTAAGAGACGTTTGTTTCTCTGCCAGCTGCAGTGGATTTTGCTCAGTTGGCATTAGCTCAGTGTTTGAGTGTTTATATTTGTACAGTGTTATTATTAGCCTGTCAGTCACCTGTAAAGCACACTAACCTGCATGAAAGGTGTTATGCAAGTGAAGTTTGGTTCATGTGTTAATTAAGTGCTGCAGTGCCTTTGTAATACAGCTGTTTACTTTGGGAGTTTAGCATGTTAAGACAACTCAACCAGTTTCATGAAGAGGCTGATCAGAAATCATAAATATTACTTTAGTATGTGAGGCAGAACTTTAGTGTTTGTGGCAACTGCATGTAAACAGTTTTTATTAAAGGGTCTCAGATCTCAATGTCAAATCAATTTCATCACACTGATGTTGACTGTTTGTGATAAACTGAAGGATGAAGTGTACTTTTATGTCTTGAGAAAATGATCCTACTTCTTAAGCTAAATCAACTCTTTATAAACCCTCTTGGATCAGCTGGAAAATACATCATCACAAAGCTGAAAACAGGCCTGTTTTTATAACACCGTGAAAACTTTTTAGAGATATGTTGTTCTCACAGGGCAGAGAGGCTACAAACATATGATGAACTTATAAAATAATGCTGATTACAAAACTTTTTCATTGTGTGGTATTAGCACTTTTATTTAAGTAAAGGATCTGAATACTCAATCGCCAGAATACCCGAGTTTGGAGCCTATAAATTTGATGGAAACACACCGACGGGTTGCTACAAAAAACACGATTGAAGACAAAAAAAAAAACAGATGAAATTGCACTGATGGGTCACTACACACCACCTATGTTTAGAGCCTAAAAAGTGGATGGATTCACTCTGACAGGTTGCTACAAAACACACACATTTGTAGCCTAAAAAGCCAATGGAAACACACCAGCTGGTCACTACAGTACTCCCACTTCTGAAGCCTAACAAGCCGGTGGAAAGACACTTATGGGTCACTATAAAACACCCATGTTTGGAGTCTAAGAAACACTCTGGCAGGTTGCCACAAAACACCCATGTTTGGTGCCTGAAGAGCTGATGGAAACGTAGTAACAGGTCGTTCAAAACTCACAATTTTGGAGCATAAAAAGCACATGAAAACACACTAATGGGTCACTACAAACCACCCATGTTTAGAGCCTAAAAAGTGGATGAAAACACACTGACGTGTTGCTACAAAACTCACTTCTGCAGGCTAGAAAGTTGAGGGAAACAGACGGGTCACTAAAAAACACACACGTTTGGAGTCTAAAAAGGTCTGTCAGGTTGCTACAAAACACCAACATTTTGAGCCTAAAAAGCTTATGAAAACACATCGACATGTCGCTAACTAACACGTTTGAAGCCGATAGAAACACGACGGGTGCCACAAAAAACCCTCGCTTGGAGCCTAAAAAGCTGATGATAACACACCCATAGTTTGCTAAAAGACAATGAAAACACGCAGACAGGTTGCTACAAAACACAGGCTTGGAGCCTAAAGAGCCAATGAAAGCACATTGATGTGTCACTACAAAAAAATACACGTTTGGAGCCTAAAAAGCTGGCAGAAACACAGCAGTGACTGGCTAAATCAAAAACTGGGTTTTGCTTGTTTGTTGGTCTCAAATAGTCTACAAGATCTGCAGCTCAGCAGGCGTCTTACCTTAATGTCATGCCATCTACCATCTCCTCCACCTCCAGATGTCAAAGTCAGCTCATATATTATGTCAAAACTTTGATATGATACGTATGAAACATACAAATGTCACGGTTTGCAGAAACGTACAGTGCCAACATGTTCTGGCGACTGGACTGGAATACTTTTTCCAGCACTACTCTGAACATTAAGTGTATTTTATGGCACGTTAGAATATTAATTAGAACATTATCAGCGAACACCTTTTGCTAGCAATCCCCCAAAAACCTCGGCCTGTCACCAAACCAGGTTTTGCCTCCATTAACATGTTACATCACAGGAGATGGCCAGATGGGCAAGTAGAGTTGATCCTGGATGCTAGGCCTTTATCCACCTCAGCTGTCTGCCCCGATGAGGCTCACAGCTGCCGGCAGGACAGGCCGCAAAAAAGGTGGAGACGTGTCTGCTGGTAATTTAACGTTTAAAAGAGCGAGTCTGTGTTTCAGAGCCTTACATCACTCAGAGCGATGAATGGTAATAAGGGCGAGATTAAGAATACGTGGGTTTTCATGAGCAAGCCTCGATGTCGGACAAAGTGTCCGTGTGGTGATTTGGAGCGGGCGAGGTCCCCTGGGAAGCTAAATTGCTTTGTTGGTAAGTGGATTGAGTCAGTGGGAAACAAACCATGAATTCCTCAGAAAAATGTGATTCAGTAAAGTGCAGCCCTCATCTCTCTCTCCCTCTCTGTGTGCCTGGACAAATTGAAACAGTGATTTCTCTTGGGCCTGCACACACACACACACACAGACACACACAGACACACACACACACACAAACACTGCCAAGGCTGCCCCGTAGCTCTCTTACATAAGCCGAGTCAGAGTGATACAGCACGTTTGCATTGTTGTAGCAGGAAGTCACAGGGCCATTTGTATTGTGTTTATTTCTAAGATGTTGGCTTTTTCCATTCAATCGTGAGTGTGTGCGTTTGTGTGAGTGTTGAATGTGAACATCCTGTTGGGCTTGTAGTGTTCTCAAGAATTGTAAAGCAGCCTGTGGCTATGGTGGAAACGCATTACGCTGTGCTGCATTCACTGTCGTACAGATTTATCACTCTCTGTGCACAAGGACAAGCACAGAGGCTGTTGTTTGGTGCAGAGCTTTAAGTTCAGGTTGTTTTTTAAGAGTCGTCAGGCTCATTGATTATTCTTGTTGTTAATTAAACCTCACCTGTAAATGTTTCTCTGTCAACACTTAACTTTAATGGAAGAGTCTTGCTTCTCACCACTGACTAGACTAGACATTTGCAGGGGTTAAAGCAAGAAAAAATTTTGTGCCTGAAATGTGGAGCACCGAAGATTTGTGTGCCTGAAATCTGAAATCTTTTCCGGTGCTGTGGTCACAAAATGAAGAAACAGAAATGTATGTGTTGCAAAGGAATGTGTTCATTATCAAAACAAACAAAACGATTATAGCTTTAGTAGTTACTTTTCAGATTTTCCGATGGGAATTGACACGACCCACTGAGGGCAAAGTTGTATCCGGTACTTACGGTACTGAAAAAAAAAAAGAAAAAAAAAAAAAAAACAGATACGGATTTGTTTTTCGCGTGTTGGCATCGACTTGGTACTGAAGTATCGGTTCTCATGACAACCCTAGTACAGAGTCACCAAAGTCACACAATATAGGGCTCCCATAGTCAAGGAAAACCTGGAGAAGTCATGGAATTTCACCATCACATTTTCCAGGCCTGGAAAAGTCATGAAATTAGACAAAATCATCGAAAGTTCTGAAAAGGTCATGTAATTTTGGTGTGTAAAATAAAATTGTTATAATAGTCTTCTGTGGGTAAGCTTCCACGCAGTGTAACATAACGACAAATTGATTTTCTGTAGCTGTCGATCTTACATCGCTCCAATATCCTTGCATGTGTGACATTTTGTTTACCACTGCGTACATTTCATCCACTTCTCCCTGGGTTCGTCTTTGCTTTCCTATATGCCAGCTAGCTGATATTATGTTTGAACAGTAACAGAGTTTGAGATCTGAAGTGTTTGAAAAATGCCTGACAAGTGGGGCTAGAAAAAACAAAATCTGTATCATGAGTCCTTGAAAAGTCATGGAAGAGATTGGACGTTTTGTCCATGAAAATGTGTGGGAACCCTACACGATAACACAAACAAACTAACCGATCGAGGCAGCGGTCGACCAGCAGCTCCCGTGTTCAGCGAGCTAAAATTACAGTTTTAGTCAATGGAGTCTGGCGGTTTTGTGGAGAAAATATTCTAAATATAGCGTAAAGATAAACTGATATTGAGTTTTTTAGGTGGCTAAAATATGTTTTGCCTCAGCCCCATCCACAGCAGTATATCCCTTAGCTTCTGTAGTGCAACTGCTTCTCCAAACTGGGGTTGTGCTGACTTGGCATCAACTGTAGGTAATACACTGACGATGGATAAGTACCTCATACAACCCCGGTTCTGTGTATGTATTGAGAGTGCGCTCTCTCAATTGGCCAGTAAAGCTGATTCTGACTCAGCTTCAAAAGATGTGAACTATCCTTTAACCTGCAGTGATGTGACACATGTGTCAAGCGTTTCTTAACTGTTTTAGTTCCTTGAAATTTAAGAGGTATTGTAGCAAGTTCAGGGACAGCTTAGAAAATAAAGAGGGCCAAATTCGAGAACAAGTATGATTCAAGCTCCAAAAACACTTGATCCCACATTTTTTAAAATGCAGCTGCGGTCAGTGCCTCCACGCTCTCAGCTTGTAACACAGGCTTTCCGAATCTCAAGTTCAAGACAAGTTGACCCCGTCGATATCATCAGCGTTCTTTTCTCAGCCTTTACAAAGCTCCTTCAGACACGCAGAAGACACTAAACAAGTGTTTTCACAGGCCGTGTTTATATTTTCCCATAAAGTGACATTTATGTGTGAAATTAGTGGAGTTCCCCTTTCAGCTTGACGTCTGTTTCCTATCAGACCACTGTCATGCCAATCAGTTCTGATAACACCACACCCACACAGTGCTGATGACTGAGCTTTAACTGTTCAATATAAACAAACCAAGGATGAGTATCTCTGAACTTCAGCTCTGACTGGTCCTTGTTTAGTCATGAACACTTTATTTTTATCAAGAAAAATGTTTTGGGGTCAAGTATTTATAGTCTGGCCATGACTCCTGTTGGTTTTGGTAACATTTACTCACCAAATTGGATCCCGAGATGTGCATGTAGACGTGGCACCAACAGTAGATGGAGTCCACCAGAGCACAGATCATGAGCAATCACACAAACTGCAAACAAACCAAAACAAACATCAAACTTGTTACTCAATCTGTCCATAAACTTCCTCCCTGGTTCACCTTTGACCTGCCACATTTACTCTGGTTGTGTGTGCACAGTTCAGTGATCATAGTCAACCATCGACATGCTATTAAAACCTACAGAAAAGACAACTAAAACATTTGTGTGTCTCTCAGGTGGAGATCAGCCTGCAGAGCAGCTTTCAGCCCGGCATGAAGCTGGAAGTGGCCAATAAGAGCAGCCCGGACACGTACTGGGTGGCCACCATCATCACCACGTGCGGCCAGCTGCTGCTGCTGCGTTTCAGCGGCTACGGCGAGGACCGCAAGGCCGACTTCTGGTGTGACGTCATGACGGCTGAGCTGCACCCGGTGGGCTGGTGCACCCAGAACAACAAGGCCCTGATGCCCCCCGAAGGTAGGAAGAAACACTGTGATGCACACATTCACCTGAACCTCGTCTGTTACTCACACACGGCGAGGTTAGATCAGTGTCAACTAATTCAGGCAAAATTTACACCAGACATTGGTATTCACTAACCTCTAACCCTAACCCAGAAATTATAACATTTCAATCCACAAAATTATGTGCAATAAAGTGGAATGACACAGGAATAAAGTGTTAAAAACGCTGTCTGACATGTATGTTGGAGAAGTGTGTGTTTGCTCAGCTTCAAGACGCTTCCTGTATGAAGACATTAATCTCTACTACTCTCTAGTCTACTACTAATCTACCTTTAAATTTTAAAGAGATTTTCGGGGCCCGTTTGTGAATCTTGAGAAAGAAATTACACTTTCAAAACTTCACTTTCCGAACGCTTCCTGAGTGTTGTAAAAGAAAAGGTGATGTAACACGGCGGTAAACATGTTCCTGTGCCAACTTTTTTGGAATGTGTTGCAGGCATCAAATTCAGAAAGGGTGTGTAGCTACAGGAAACAATCATGTTAGTTCAATCAGTTTGAACATTGAAAATCTTGTTGTTGTACTGTATTTAATAGAATATAGGTTGAAAATGATTTACAAACCATTACATTATGTTTTAATTTACATTTAACACAGCGTTTTGGAATCAGGGTTGTATTAGGAGAATGGAGAATGACATACAATAAAGGCTGGCAGAGGAGATAACCACACATCAATGCAACTGGGCTGGACTGCCACCAAAAAGGTTTACAGACTGAGATCAATGCAAAAAAAGTCAATTTATTCAGGGCATCCGTGCACAAACGGAAGGGTGCTCAAACGGCAAAAAATAGTTGTAAAAATGAAAAAAAACCAGCAGCAAACGTTTCAGTCCTTGACTATCATCAGTGCTGCACAAGGACTGAAACCTTTGCTGCTGTTTTTATTCATTTTCTAAAATAGTTTTTTGCGTTTTGAGCACACGATATCAGCCCGATCCTAGCCCGACGCAACGTCGTACGGTGTCTGCTCGGATCGTGAACGACAATGAGTGTCATACGAGATAATCCATCGCTTCGTCTTGTGTAGTGTGTCATAGTAGACGACAACTGACACCATGTCTGGGATGCTTAAGACATCCCGACAGAAAATCTAGCATGTTTGATTTTCTTTTTGTCGTTCACGACTGCTCCCGTCACAGCCGTCACTTTGACCAATAGGAACACAGAGCGATCTGCTGCCGTAGACAACTGTACGTCAACAACACCCCAGGGTTTGAGATATTTCCTCGAGGGACGTTAGCACACAGAGTAAAAGGGGAAAATGATGGCGTGAAACAGCAGAGACACTTAAGCAACTCAGTGAGTACTGCCAGCCTGTATCTGTTTCAAATTAAAAGCCCCTTATACCTTCGGTTGAGAGAATCCCTTCATTTTCCAAAAAGGCTTTTATTGTGAAACATTTGCAGGAACTTGTTGTGGAAGATTCAGTGACTGGCACATTTGCGTACGGTACTTCAAATGTAGCTCCTGCCATCTGCTGGCACTTTTTACGTTACTACAACAACATTTCAGCTGGCACATGAACAGACACAGTGACTGAAATGATAGTAAAAGTAATAAAAATAGGACAAGAATAACCCAGTGACATCACACACGTCGTGAAGGACGACCAAGGATGATTGGTGTGGACCGTCGTGTAGTGTGTCATGTCTGTCGGCCAAGTCACGGCACGATTTTATGACCCCACAATCGCATAATGTGACATAGTGACTGTCGGAACGGACAGAAATGTTGTGTAGTGTGTACCAGGCATTAGTGGTTGTCCAGCCCAGTTGCATTGATGTATGGGTATCTCCTCTGTCGTCCTTTCTTGGTTGTCCATTGTACCGACACACCCAAGATAAACTTGTTGTTGCCCTGAGTAGGCACTTGAACCAGCAACACCGAAGTTCATGGTCAGTGCCGTAACCTCTAGGCCCGAACTTTATTTTGTTTTGCAATGATAATACACAAATATGAACACTCTCGTGCCTCATGATGTGCTGCCGGCTTTGTCCATGTCTCAGTTGTATTTTCTAAGGCTTTTCTGTCCTCCATATAAAGAAATTCAATTTAAACGTAAAATCTATGGGATGAAAGGACCCTTTTAAAAAATAGAAGGTTATTAGCACAAAAGGTCAGCTCATGGTTGATTCACTACATTTGTTTGGAAGTGTAAGTCCGACCAAACACACACACAAACGTGAACACCTCCTACCTTCACTTCTGAAAGAATGCTTTACATAAACTGAGCGGACGGACAGGTTTCCCTCAAAGTGCTTTGACTGTCAAGGTCGCCTCCTGTCATTTATCTAACTGACACATGTCAAGCTCCACAAAAGAGTGGTTGCCTCCTTTCTACAACAGCCGTCTCTATTCTCCAAGAGCATCTTTTATACCTGAACCTTTTTCAGGATGTCCTTCTCAGGTTCTACGACAGCCATTCTTCCTTCTGTCCCCTTCACAATATCACAACTTCACCATCAGACACATTTCCACCTGCAGCGGGCCCTCGCGCCCTCAGACAGATGACTCACCCTCCCCGGCCTCGTTCAGACCATTTATTTTTCTCGACACTTCCCCGCTGATGGATCGCGTGTGCCTCCGTTGTTGTGGAGACGACCTGGATATGTTTCCACCTGACGCGGGTGTCCTCGCCCTCACACCAGCTCCGTATGTCCTTTTCACTCAGCATCGGTCTTTTCACCAACTTCCTCTTTTGCATTTTGCAGCAGCGGGCGGCTCATAAAACGTCTGTATTCACATCTCAGTGGATTATTTATCTGAATTGGCTGAACTGATTTCAGTGCTGCAGTGGAGTCTTTTGTTTGTTTCAATTTGAATTTCAAAGTCATGAAACATGATTTGACTGAAGATTGAAGCAATTGATATTTAGTTTTATTATCAAGCAATCTGTCAACTATTTTCTTAATTAATTGTTCACAAAATAAAGAGAGAAATGGCAAAAACATGCAACCTCCCTAAGCCCAAGTTGACATATTCATATTAGTTGTTTGTCCGACCAACACTCCAAAAGATTAGAGATAATATGATATTCAGTTAATAGATCACAGAAGATAAAGAAATCCAGCAAACATTGTGAATTTACGACATCTTCCTTTAAAAATGAATGATATTATTAAGCAAATATCAACTAATTGTTTCAGGTCAAGACATCTCATCACATCTATTTAAGAGTTCAGATTGTTACGCTGTGTTCACACTATGAACAACAAAGCAACAGCGTGGCCAGCTACATCATTGCCAAGTTGCAGTTAAGTGTTGCTTAAATGCTCGTTAACATAGTTACGTCATTGCGGGCGTGTGTATCTGCTACTTGCCTCAAAGCACCTTGACTAAACATCATCTTAAATCTGTACTTTGTCACAAAATTATCTACATTGGAGCCTCATTTTAACGTCACATTTTGCATCCCTGTGTGCACCACAATGCACAAAAAGCTAGCATAGCTTCAGCTAACGTAAGCTGAAAGTAAAGAGACACTTCAGACACTTACAACAATCTGAGCCTGTGTAGCCCCATGTGCTCCCATTGCACCCCGTCCTACGGCTGCCGACCGCTGCCCGCTCTGTCAATACTGGACCAAAAATTGTTGTTCACATCAGCCTCTTTGACATGTGGAAATAGGGTCCAGGATAAAAAAATGACAAAGTTATCCTTTAAGGTCACACATGACATAAGTGTCACGTGACATGTCACATAGGTTACATGACATAGTCGTTAAACTTACTTGAGTTACATAACAAACAAACTTATTTTAGCCCAAAATATGATGTTTTTTCTGAACCAAACCAAGTAGTTTTGTTTGATCAACCTAAAGTAGTTTTGGTGACAACATGGAAGTTAATTTTTAATTTTAATTAAGATACTGTTGGGATGTACCAAGGAGAAACTAAGGGCCTGTCCCAATACCCACACTTCCCCTAGAAATACCCACTTGTACTTGGTTGTGCGCGCTCATGTTTAGGCTAGTGGTGTCCCAAAACAGAATGGAGGTAGTGGAAGTGGTTTCCAACACTTAAAACCCACCCTAGATCCCAAGGGAGCCCCGACCCACGCTTTCAACAAAGTGGAAGATGAAATTTCCCAGAACACCTTGCAAAATCAGCAACTTTGACAAGTTTTGGAAAACAATTTGTTACTGCAAACAACAGATGGTTGGACTAGTGTAAACTCATCAGCAACTCGGTTGAATGCAGCGTCAAAATATTTAAACAAATCGACTTACCTGAACAAAATCAATCAGAACTAGAAGACGTCGTAGGCGCCTCCTGTTTTCAGCATTTCTTCTCCGTTGATTCATCAGATGGAGAAGAATAAACATAGCACACGCCACAACACAAGCACTGGAGCCGGCATTTTCAAACCTGAATGACTACCGGTATCTTGTGTTGCCACAGTAAATAAAATTTACTTACTTACTTACTTACTATGCGTGACGTATGCCTGCACGTCGGCCGCACCGATTTACACGAAGTGGTGTCTCATTTTAGGGAAAGATCTCTGCCCTAATATTTCTCACTTCCCTCATCAAGGGTTATCTCACAAACAAGGGCACTCAGTACCAAGTGGAAGATCTAAGGGGTAGAAATGGGATTGGGCCTAACACACCCTCCCTGAACGTCCGAATCTGACACCAGGGGGGTACAGTGCACGACAGTGCGAGCGTTTCACTCGCACTTGCGACTAAAAATAGGTGTGTGCGAACTGTAAAAATATTTAGGGGCACATGTGCGCATAAAAAAATCAGCCGAAGTAGCCTATATTTTTGTCAATAAAAAAATATGATAATCTAACTGCAAATGTTGGAGGAACTCCAGCCGCCTTCCCTCTTCCCCGTGTGACACGGTTATGGGTGGTCCAAGCCACTGTCGGCACAATGAATATAAGTGCCACTGTCGGCAGGGTGGAAATAAGTCAAAGTGTGGAGGAGACGGACCAGGTTAAGTGGCGGACCTCCAGGGAAGCCTGCTCCGTTCTCCCCGCAGTTAGGGACCGTTCTCCACGGTACCGCTGCTGGGCAGGGTGGAAATAAGTCAAAGTGTGGCGGAGAAGAGGGACTGGGAAAAGCGGCGGACTTCCGGGGAAGCCTGCTCCATTCTCCCCGCAGTTAGGGACCGTTCTCCATGGTCAGGCTGTCGGCTGGGTGGAAATAAGTCAAAGTGTGGTGGAGAAGAGGGACTGGGAAAAGCGGCGGACTTCCGGGGAAGCCTGCTCCATTCTCCCCGCAGTTAGGGACTGTTTGCCACGGTACCGCTGCTGGGCAGGGTGGAAAGAAGTCCTGCAGAGTTTCAGAGGACCTGGAGAATGTTTTAGGATATATAAGATAATCATATTGCAAAGATAATAAATATAAGATAATAACATTAAAGACAAAATTAAATTGCAATACTTTTTCAAAACTTGATGATTCTGCCTTTCTGTACATTTTGTATACAAATTCATTAACTAATTTTGCTTGTAAATGTCTATTTGCATCATGTTTATTACGGAAAACACATTATTTGATCAATTTACATTGTGCCCCTAAAGTTCTTTGTGCGCTCCTTACTTTTTCAACTTAGGAGCACATGTGCTCCTTGGGAAAAAAGTTAGCGTCAAGCCCTGGGGGTACCTAGGGCGTCATGGTTTAAAGCACACTGACGAAGTGGCGTTTATGACAAGTTGGGACAAATTGACAAATTGAGAACGTGTTGAACAGGACTTGTTCAGGTGTGAGGTTGTAAAAATGCTTACACTCTGCAGAGATATGTCATGTTGCTTTACTGTGTGTTTTCTTTAATTAAGTCTTTTCTAGTTTTCTGAAATAAAGAGTTTGTTTATTAAAGTGTTAAAAAAATAAAAGGGGTAATAAATAAACTAGTTTTCTTGAAATAAAAAATAGATATGCTCTTTATAATTTCAGCACAGCAAATGATCAAATTGTTTCTGGTGAAAATTTAGGAGTTAAACAGTTGAAAGCAATCAGCCTCTTACAAATTATATTCATGTACAATAAATACAGTTCTGTTTCCAAATAGATTCATAGGAACCATAGTAATATTTTATATATTACGATTCTTAATAAAGTTCTTCCCATGGTATCGATTAAATTCATCTCTCATCATCGAAATATAATATATAGAAGTTGTTTCCACGAGAAAAAAATCCCTTCATGCCTTAAAATGGATTAGATGTAACTCTACCCCTTCGCCTCATTCAGTATGTACACATCTATGAATATGCAAATCAGCCCAGCCGCTCGCCTGCAGCCTGAGCGTACCTGCTCGCCTCCTCTCTGCTGATCAAACACACAAACCTCAGCTTGCAAGTCGTGATAACTAGAGAGAGTCTTCAGCTCGACTGTGTTATCAAACAGCTAATAATGTGCTGCTAATGTTAGATAAACCTTGTTCCTGATTAGCAGCTCAGCTCAAGTGAAAGTGAAAATGAATTTGGAAAATACTGATATTCAGCTACACCTGCTTCTCCTCTAATAGCCCTTATTTTGGGTGTTGATGGGAGCGGGTCCTTTAGTTTGTGATGTAACAAACCCTGGTTGTCTGAATGTGTGTTTTTGAGACTGTCACTGGTGCTCTGCAGTTCTGAGGCAGAATGATCAGCCATGGCGTTTAACTCTTAAGCCTGAGTTTATGGATTTTTGATGAGTATCACTCAACAGAAATGACATATTTTCAACAGGAAAAAGGTTTATATTTGATCAGCGCAGTTCCTTCGGCTTTCACTGTGCAGGAAACAGTATGGCGCAAACTTACTGTTCACAAACCCTCGCTATTCCAGATAAATACAGCACTAGAATATGTTTCTAAAAATACTGTAGGTAAGAAATAGGCAGTACAGTAACATAATCTTGATATGTAGTCGATCAGCACTGTCTAGTTTTACCGTTTGATCGGATTTCAGTCCAAGTTTGAGAGACAGAAAAAGACACAGGGGTGGATTTGTCTCTTGATCTGCTTCTGTACTCTTTGTGTCCACGGTGGCGGGCAATACGAAAATGTGCAAGTACAGCCTGTAGTTCGAGCAACAACCCAGATAGCCCATAGACCATGTCATTGGTCCGACATCCCATTAGTCCGACGTCCTGTTGTTCCGATATGTGATTATACTATGGCAGCACACCAGTAAAGTAAGACAACACATTTACATGTCGTTTTCTATATGTTCTCTGACATTTATCCTAACGATATGAGGCGGTCTTTGTGCAAAAAAAGCTTGTTTAGTGGACTAACTTTGCACTTGAAGGTTGCCCGTTCACTTACGTTTTAACAGGTCTGACGGTACTATGCGCCGCGGCTGTATCTAGGCTAACGGCTAACATGCTAACTATTATTTTTATGTCAATAGTCACTTGAAACAAATTTAGGACGATAGGAGACAGGTTGAAAATTTCCCTTTAAACTGTGTGGACCTTGAACTAATGACAAAGGAAGAATCTGGACCTGAACCACTGAGCAAAATCACAACCAGTCTTGTTGTTTGTTGGTGTTGAACAGTGGTCAACAGCTAGGCAGGTGTCTTTTAATTCTTAACATATTCCACAAAGTCTGGAGATTACTGATGCCAAGATATCCTTTAGGAAAGTGCCGTTAAAAGGGACTTCTTGCCGGGGGTAGCGGTTAAAATCCAACTCATAGTAGCAACAGATCAGATCAACTTTATGGATGACAGTAAGGGCTCATTTATGCTCAACGTTAAATACGGATCCGGATCCGGACGGAGCCTTCTGTCCGTGCTCTGCGTTCATTTCGTCCGTATTTCTGCACGTTTCCATAAAGCTTACGGATACGGGCCAAATGGAGCAGTACCACCGGGAACCGTGGGCACAGTGTTGCTGTCACTACCCGATACGTAGCTCTAGTGAGACACGAAGAAGAAATAACAATTCAATTTCTCTCATCAGCAGTACTAGAGAAAAGAATTCTCCGTCCTCCAGTTGCGATGTATTTAACGGCCTCACCGACCACCGCCTCCTACAGCGCTGCCTCTGTTTTTGTCTTTTATGCAAGAGGTACATTATCAATATCTCCTCCACAGTCGCCATGTTTGTTTTTGAGTTTGTTGTTGTCATAAACTTTCGACGCTGGGCTGCCCCCTGGTGGAAATATTGGTTAACATCCATGCCAACGTAAAGGGTGCATGGAAGTATGTGAGCAGTGACGGTAACATCATTTGAAACGGACGTATACATTTTCGTACGTAAAGGGAGCATAAATGAGCCTTAAGACAATGTACAAATGTTCTTATTCCAACCAACACCATTTTCAATATGCTTAGTGTACACAGCACCATTTTTTTGTCTTTTAAATATTCTTCCAAGAACCGTACAATGACAATTTTTGAATACACCTTCTATTACTAAAGCACAAGGTAAATAATTCGGAGGTGTTGGAGCCCGGTCAGAATGCATTCATACTGTAGTACCACTGATAACAAAGTCTGCTCATGTACTACAACACTTTGGACACGTTGATGTGACATGAAACATACAAGTGTAAGTGTATTGGTGGTTTCCAGAAACATGCGGGGCTGATTTTACAGTAATAATGAATTGACCCCTGAGCTCAGTTACCATAAACCAACTCTTCTGTGCCTCTCTGAAATCTCATATTTCAATATCTTCCTATTAATAATGATGTACAGCTGACATGGCTGCATGTTTGATGATGCAAACTGAAGTATAAATCATGTAATGACGGCTGTTCTGTATTCCCTAAAGAGGCCTCTGCAAGATACTGTCAATTTCTGATTCTGACCAAAAAAGAAGAAGAACTTCGCTGCTTCGTTTCAAGGCTTTGCATCATGTTGTGTGTGTGTGTGTGTGTGTGTGTGTATGTATGTGTGTGTGTGTGTGTTGCTCAGTCAGCTGCAAGTGTGAGAGTGTGTATTATACCTGTGTCACAGCTACCTGTTTTATTTGTTTCCTTTTTGTTTGTTTTTGTCTCTCAGATAACATTTACCTAAGAAAAGGTAAGCAGCTCTAACGGTGCCTCTGACTAACTCGCCTGCACTTAGTGGCTAACATGAAATCAAACACTGTGTTAGGCCTCAGAGCTGCATGTACAGTGTGCTTCCTCCTCCTCCTCTTCCTCTTTTCACCTCTCCACAGGAAGTGACCTCACCGCTCAGTTGCCTTGCCTCCTCTTGCATGTGACTCCCTTCTAGCTGTGTGTGTCTTAGCGGAGAGTGATAACACACACGTACACACTGCTGTTTGTGCCAAGCTGTGCTCGTATGATAACTAGTGCAAAAGGCAGCGGCTCAGGCAGAAATGTGATGCTCTGATAAAGAGGCCTCCGCTCATGTGCAACAAACAGTGTCCTGTATCAGATAAACACGTCGCCAGTCTGTGAGTTAAATGAAGAGAGGTCAGAAGTTAAAGAGCCGCCGTGTGTAAAATGTGTCGTTGGCAGATAAAATCAGTGTGCGTTACAGAAGTGGCCACAGACATTTAACTTCTGATGTTATATCCAGTCTGTAGTTACACACAGCCTCTGAAAACATTAATGACTTTATGTCAGTCATTTATTAATGCATCAATTTTCTATTAATCAAAATTACATATAAAGACAACCCATATGTCGTCTTGGAAAATGAAAAGAAGAATAAGATGTGTTGGGCTTGTTTTCTCTTTCTTGTTTCATGTTTTGGTTTTTCCCTTTCTATAGATGAACATGGGTGGGTGGGTATGGTTATGGTTGAGAGGATGCAGGCTTTTGTTGGCTTGTGATATGAGTGAAAATCATAAAAAGAATATATAGTGTGCAAAAAAATAGTAGTAACAAATGCCCGCAATGTGCTCCCAGAGACCTCTGTAGTGCCTCAGGAGGTGTACTGGCACAGAAGCGGACGAGGGCAGCAGCAAAACATATTTTAGCCACCTTAATAAAAAAATGTATTATTTTAAGTGTGCGCTATATTTAGAATATTTTCACTGCTTTCCAATGGGCAACTGAAGCTGTTATATCGCTCTCTTCAAAGCCAGACTCCATTGAGAAAAACAGTAATTTTACCTCGCTGAACACAGGAGTTGTTGGTCCACAGCTGCCTCGAACAGTTAGTTTCTTCGTGTTATTGTGTGACTTTGTTGAATCCAAGCTAACCCTTTTAAACGCCAAAGTTAGCAAGCTAAAATGACTCCTATTCTCATTGGAGTCTGGCTTTGAAGAGAGCGATATCACATTGCTTAGCTTCCACGTTGGTACTCCTGCCGGCTTCTCCAAAAAGGGGGCGTGCCGACTCACACCACTCACTATAGGCCCGTTTCCACCGCAGGAACTTCGGGGTAAATTTACGGGGCCGGGGCCGTTGGTGCGTGTCTCCACCGCAGGAACCACCCCTGAAGGACAAAGTTCCAGAACTTTTACAGGGGCTAAACAAGTCCCTGCCTCGGAGTAGGTACTCAGAACGGCCCCGAAAAACTCCTGGCTGGGGCTTGGGGGTTACTTGGTGCTGATTGGATATACTCAAGGCGGAATGTGACGTCAACAGAAAGCAACAAAATAGCCGGCATTTTTAAAACTCAGCAGACGAGGGTTAGCTTGTTCATAGCTTCCACCGCCATGTAAACAAACTCAATAACTGGTCCGTGAAAAACATATTTTTTCCAGCGGATATCTTAGTTACAACATGATTGAGCTAGCAAAGCAGTTTTTGTGTTGCTATGTGTGGTATTTATTCAGTTTTGGGAAATCACGATGTCTAGAAAGCATCAGCTGACAGGGACAGCTAACAGCAGCAGCAAAGCTAACATCAGGACATCATCTGTTAGCTCAATCATGTTGTAACTAAGACATCCGCTGGAAAAAATATTTTTTTCACGGGCCACTTTGTGAGTTTAGTGAGTTATTACAGACGCCGTTATCGGCTAACAGCTAACAGCGTCCCTACGCCACTACGTCGCCCCGGTCAAAATGGTCGCGCAACGATTACATCGCATCCAGAGCCCGGTAACTTTACAGGAACCTTCCTCCTACTCCGCTCTCTCAGTGGAGACATGGCGGTTGAGAGGGCCGAGCGAGAGGACGTTCCTGTAGTAGTTCCTGCCCCCAAATAGTACCAGGAACTTCTTCAGTGGAAACGGGCCTTATGGATACACATACAACCCCACTTGAAAAACTGTTGGCTTGAAGTTTTGCATATGTAAAGCTAAATAGATGTACATGAGAATATGTTATATATCCTTATTAGGAATTGGAACTATTTGAGTCTAATAGTGCAGCGCAATAGTGCTGTTGGTTAAAGGGTTAGTTCATGCTAATAAAAAAAAAAATCATGTTATCTTCAGTTGTGTCTGACCGTGCAGATAAAAGTCTGCTGAATACATAGTCGTAATAGTGTCCATTATGGGGACACTGTTTGTAGGTAAAGATGCTGCATGCTCCTGGTAAATTAAATAATTTTTGAGCACCACAAAATGGTGTATTTAGAGTGTGTAGGTTCTTCTTCCACAAAATATATAAATCCAAGCACTTTCAATGACCCATGTCTATTCGGGTCTTTCTGCAAAAACTTTCAAGGCCTTATATTTTTCTCACATTTCCTCACACTCACAAATTTTCAGGGATTTCAAGGACCCGTGGGAACCATGTGTACCTGTTTGATCGTGTGCTTTATGGTCCAGTGTGTAGGATTCAGGGGGATATATTGACTGGAATAGAATATAATACTCTTTGGTGTATAATCTCCTGAAAATAACAACTGTTGTGTTCTGACCTTAGAATGAGCTGTCCTTCTTCATAGGGAGCGGGTCTTTGTTTAGGAAGATCAACATGTTGCACCGCTACATTTTTACCATCGCCTAGAACAGACAAACACTCGGGACCATTAGCGTTTTTGGATCGGCCACTATAGCAAGTAGTCCAGCTGCAAGGAGCAGCACCGGAGTTACACTGATTTGTAACGTGAAACTGCTTTATTCATCGTTTCTAGCGGTTTAAATCACCTTGGGTCTCATTTATAAAAATTGTGTACACAGAAAAAGAGGCCTGAAAGAGGCGTTGGCCACTTCCCACGGAAAAGTTGTCATCAATAAAAACAGACTTGATGGGAGAAACTTTGACCCGTGCTGACTAACGTTTGGAGACAGGAAATTGGCGACACAGATGGTGAGATGGAAACCTGATTGTTTTTGGCTTTTGTCCGTACGTACATTTATAGAGTGGATCCTATGCACTGTTTTATAAATGAGACCCCTGGTCCATTTGTTTTGGAGAAAAAGAGACCTCGGCGGATAATTCGGCTTCTGGTACAAACCTCTTGAACGTCTGAATCTTATGTTGTCAGAGGAAAAAATGTGACCACACAGTAACGTGTCTGCCTGCAGCGACACGCCAAACTGCATTGGAAATACATGGATTTGTGATGTGAAACTGCGTTAAATGGTGTTTTTATAGTATAAATCAATGGGTCTGTTTGTTTTAGAGAGGAAGAGAACTCTATGGATAATTCTGCTCCTGGTACAAACCTCCTGAACAATGAACACTGAAGGAATTCTAACTGGGAGAAGTTTCAGCTGGTTGCAATCTGCAATTCACTCCTAGAATCACCATAAATCTCACACACTTCACCTTTAAAGGCAGATATTTAGGCAAACAAAACCAACCCTTCAAGTAAAGCTCAGGATATGAGGCAAAGCAGCAAATTCATCCCAGAACTCAGACTGGAACCAGTGACTATTTGGCCTCATTATTTTAAATGAATAACCAAATATCAAAAGTGACAGTAACATAACAAAATGCCATTGTTACAGAATGAAAAGCATCAACAGAACTGAGCAAAAAATAATTAAGAAAAACTAATTAAAACACGTCAATTAGAGAAAGGCTTTTACATGAAGCTGAGCTTTGAGACGAGATTTAAAAGGCAACTGTGATTTTTCCATCCTGAGATCTTCAGACAGTTTCACTATGACTCTGTACCACCCGGGCATCTAATTGGCTGCTCTACATAAAGCAGCAGCGGCGCAGTGAGAAACTCCCTCATGAGTCTCGCTTCCAAAATGTTTCTGACAAATCTGCCTCAATAACCATTTCACCATCATTTCTTTTTCCTCCCAGTTTGCAACAAGGTGCAAAACCTGAATACAGATAAGTGTTTCAATTGGACAAAACACATACAACAAACACACCTAAATCCCTCATCAAACAGCTTACTCACTCATGAAACTCTCTCACACACGCACACACACAGTCTCCCTCTCAGCTCCTCCACTTTAAATGCTCCTCTGCTAACTCATGCGTTCAGCAAAGCTTTTGTGCTCATCAAATCAGCGCCCGTATTAATCAGCGTCTCCATTTGCACGAACAGCACATGAGTCTGCAGCGCTGCGAGCACTTCTGTTGCGTAATTTGCTCGTTTTTGGGAATTAAAAAGTCATTTGAAAGACGGTTTTACAGGGTAAACACTGTTGGTTTTTCCACCTCACCTGTAATGACTTCACGCACCTCCTGCATGCTGGAAAAATAGCTGAAAATGACTCTTAATGCATACGTGGTAACTCATGAATGAAGCTGTTTTTGTATATTTGTTAGAAAGATTTCAAACAGGAAGTAGCATGAAAATCTAAAGTAAGCTTAAATGAATAATGGCAGATGTTGTAAAATACGTCTTTACTCTACGAGCCTGTGGCCAAACATAATTCAACCTTCTATACATATTTATGGCACTGACTGTATATGAAGCCTCAGGGTCAGGCTCAGGGAGCCTGTTCAAACACAGTCTCATGTGCATGTGCACATATGTGTGCGTGTGTGTCTGCATGTGTGTCGGTTACATTCATCCATTCATGTAAAGAGCTTTTAAAAGCTACATCACAAGTTTGGTCATGTGGTAAGGTAGCTGCTCGCTGAACAGATCCCAGAGATCATTTGCATAATGAATTCACCACACTGCTTCCTGCCAGAGCCTGCTGGAGATGATGCTCTGAGATAGACCCGTCTTCTGCTCTGTGTGTGTGTGTGTGTGTGTGTGTGTGTGTGTGTGTGAGAGAGAGAGAGAGGTGCAGTGTGGTGTTTAAAGAGTTAGGCTGCATTCAGGCTGACAAAAGCACTGTGGTGAGAAAAATACAAAGGGCTGCTTTAGTTTGGGTGTGACCCCTGTGAAACATTTTACCGACTGATGCTAAATGTGTACTGGCGCCTCTGCCTCACAGTTGGTTTATATTTAAGCGCTGAATTTCACCTGATAGCATCACTACTACGCTATTTGGACAGCGCTGCACATTATCAGGCAGCGTTTTGCTTTAATTATACCTGCAAAGTCATTGTGATTTAATGCCTCAACTGATTATTATTTCCTTGTCAATGAATGTGATGATTTTGTTCTTGATTTGTTTGATGAAATATCAGAAATTGCTCATTAGCAGCTTCGTAAAGGCTGAGATTGTAGCTTCAAAGTGCCTATTAACAGCCCAACTACTCAGTTTGCTTTCACATAAGAGGAAGAAGAGCAGCAAAGCCTCTCAAATTAGAAGCTGGAACAAAATAATATTTGGTGTTTTTGCTTAAACGATTACCCAGATAGTTGCAGTTTGAATAATAATAATTTGAATAATCAACTAATCATTAGGGCTGCACAGATTCTTGGCCAATACTGATCACTCAAATAAGGCTGGACTCACATTTCACACAACTCCTCCCTGCTGTGACCTCCAGATTTGCATTACCTTCCTATGTTAGTGTTTGTATATGCAATGTGTGTGTGTGTGTGTGTGTGTGTGTGTGTGTGTGTGTGGCTTCATGTATTCATTCATTTTTCAGTAGTAGCAACTTGCATCAATGGAAGTAACATACCTAAAGGTATTTTTACTTAAGTACAGTAGTTGATCAGAATTTTGAGGCACCTGTACATTATATTATTAGTACTTCCATTTTGTGTTATGTTATACTTCTACTCAACTACACTTCAGAGGGAAACATACTACTTTTGCTCCACTATATTTATTTGACAACAGTGACTTTGCAGATTTCGATGAACAGAAATACAAAATTAAATCAGTCATATAGAGCAGAAAATAAATTCGCTCAACCTTTATCAACTGCATCATTAAAGTGATGAACACATTAATGCATCAATATAGTAAGTAACATGTATTATTCTGAAATATACTGTCCTGCATAACAGTCCTGTTACCATAAGAAAATGTTGGCATTATACATTTCTGCACATTTCATACATATCATATCAACGTTTCTAAGGTGATGTAGTATATGAACTAACTTTGTCATCAGGAGGTGGAGGGGATGATGGATGGCAGACCACTGTGTGATACCAACACGCAACAAAACCGAATGTTTTCGAGTGGCCCATCACTGCGTTTTCTAAGGCGTTTTAGCCACCACACATGGGTGTCTTTAAGTTACCCATGGTTGTTTTTCCAGCAGCTTATTAGCCTCTAAATGCAGGTGTTTTTAAGTGACTTATGGTTGCTTCTCCAGCAGCTTTTCAGCCCCCCAAACGTAGGCGTTTTTTAGCAACCCAAGGTTGGTTTTCTAGCAGATTCTCAGCCCCCATAAGTATGTTTTTTGAGGGACCTGTCACTGTCTTTTCAGTGGCTTTTTAGCCCCTAAACATGGGTGTATTTTAGCAACCTGGTGCTGTTGTTCCAGTGATGTTTTAGCCCCTAAACATGGGTATTTTCTTAGAGAACCATGGTTGTTTCTCCAGCGGCTTTATAACCCCCAAATATGGGTGTATTTTAGTGACCCATGGCTGGTTTTCCAACAGCTTTCTAGCTCCTGAACATGGGTGTTTTTTCTAGTGACCGATGGCTGTTTTTCCAGCGGATTTCTAGCACCCCAAACTTGCGTTTTTTAGCGATCCCTTGCTGTTCAAGTGCGGTTTTAGCCCCTAAACATTTGTATTTTTTAGTGACTGATGGCTTTTTTTTCCAGCGGCTTTTTAGCCCCTAAAAGTGGGTGTTCTTTAGTGACCAAGGGCTGTTTTTTCAGCGGCTTTTTAGCCCCTTAACGTAGGTGTGTTTTTAGTGACCGATGGCTGTTTTTCCAGCAGCTTTTTAGCCCCTAAACATGGGTGTTTTTTAGCGATCGATGGCCATTTTTCCAGTGGCTTTTTAGCCCCTAAACATGGGTGTTCTTTAGTGACAGAGGGCTGTTTTTTCAGCGGCTTTTTAGCCCCTTAACGTAGGTGTGTTTTTAGTGACTGAGGGCTGTTTTTCCAGCGGCTTTTTAGCCCATAATCGTGGGTGTTCCTTAGCGACCGATGGCTGTTTTTTCAGCGGCTTTTTAGCCCCTAAATGTGGGTGTTTTTTAGTGACCGATGGCTGTTTTTCCAGCGGCTTTTTTGCCCCTTAACGTGGGTGTTTTTTTTAGTGACCGAGGGCTGTTTTTCCAGCAGCTTTTTAGCCCCTAAACGTGGGTGTTCCTTCATGACCGAGGGCTGTTTTTTCAGCGGCTTTTTAGCCCCTAAATGTGGGTGTTTTTTAGTGACGATGGCTGTTTTTCCAGCGGCTTTTTTGCCCCTTAACGTGGGTGTTTTTTTAGTGACCAAGGGCTGTTTTTCCAGCAGCTTTTTAGCCCCTAAACGTGGGTGTTCTTTAGTGACCAAGGGCTGTTTTTCCAGCAGCTTTTTAGCCCCTAAACGTGGGTGTTATTTAGTGACCAAGGGCTGTTTTTCCAGCGGCTTTTTAGCCCCTAAACGTGGGTGTTCTTTCATGACCGAGGGCTGTTTTTCAGCGGCTTTTTAGCCCCTTAATGTAGGTGTTTTTTTAGTGACCGATGGCTGTTTTTCCAGCAGCTTTTTAGCCCCTAAATGTGGGTGTTCTTTAGTGACTGAGAGCTGTTTTTTCAGCGGCTTTTTAGCTCCTTAATGTAGGTGTGTTTTTAGTGACCGAGGGCTGTTTTTCCAGCAGCTTTTTAGCCCCTAAACTTGTGGTTTTTAGCAATCCATTGCTGGTGTGGTGTTTTTAGTGACCTATGGCTGCTTTTCCAGCTAATTTTTAGCCCCCCAAATGTGGATGTTTTCAGGGACCCATGGCTGATTTTCCAGTGGATTTTCAGCCACCAAAAGCAGGTGTTTCTCAGGGACATATCACTGTCTTTTCGGTGGCTTTTTAGCCCCTAAGCATGGGTGTTGTTTTGTGATCCATTGCTGTTTTTCCAGGAAAGATAAGGCACTGAAAAGCAATTGTTTTTAAACAAGACATGGCTGGATTTCCTGCGGAGATTGTGCCCCCAAAACCATTTTTTTTAAGCCAAAACATGATGTTTTCCTAACCATAACCAAGTCGATTTTGTGCCTAAACATAAGCACACAACCACAGCGCTGTTGAAACTTTTAGTTTCCCTACATAATAATGTGCAGGTTTTGTATCTGTGTTTTGCAGAAATGTACAATGCCAACATTTTTTCAGGAGCTTGGGTGATGAATATTGAGTCCTTTTTGTACTTCAAGGATATTTTCATAATAAAACCTTTGTATTTTGTACTAAAGTAAGATCTGAATACGTGTCTTTTACTTATAACAGTATTTCTGCATTGCAGCATTGCAACTTAAGGAAAAAGTCTGAGTATTTCCTCCAGCACTGGTAACTTGAGTAGGTTTTTCATGAATAGAGTCACAGTGACAATCCCCATACAAGAACACACACACACACACATCTTGTATGTGCTCTGTTCCCATGGGTCTTGTTACCACTTACCGCAAACACATAAAGTAATTCATATTTACACAAATTGCTGTAATATCCCCTGCCCTGTCGTGAAGAGGGCTATAAAAATGTTAACAATATGGCGTCTGAAACTGTCCGGGTGTAATTCAGCCACACACAACTCTCTTGATAAAAACACAAATTGCGTGCTGACTGTGTGACATTTTACATTGCGCCCGCATGCTGCAGTCATTATGCTCATGGCCTGTTTGGAAAGGCCGTCAGTTAAAATGGAAGTAGGTAATTGTTTGAATCGACTTGGCTTTCTAGCCTTTGTGCAGTCAGAGCTGTTCATCTCCATGCCAGTGCATAATGACTGGATAAGACGGAGGGGGAATCAAGCGTAATTTGCTCCCATTAGCTCTGATTAGAATCGGTTGCACTGCTGTGATCGTAGCAAAAAAAGAAAAAAGAAACACTGAGACGATTTTTCTTCTTTAATTATAACATTGATTATTTAAAGTAAAGCTTTTAAATAAGCCCTGTGCAAAGATCCGGGAGTGTTTACTGAGAAGAGGAGCTGACAGAATATGCAAATATCAGGTTTCATGCGCATATTTTCATATTTGTTTTTGTTTTTTTTTAATGCTCGATATTTGCATGCAGACTTCAGCCAGCTTTGGTGCAGCCTGGGAGGGAGGACAGCGGAGGAGGAGGAGGAGGAGGAGGAGGAGGGGGGAGGTTAGCTCTGCGATAGTGCGCTGGGGGAAGAAGGGGGTGTTTTGAGGAGCTCCTCCCTCAAGGTTAATTATGCACTTATTGTTATGTGAAAGTCAGGCTTTCACCTCTACGTGTCTGCTGCCTTTGGGATGGAAATGAAGAAAAATAGATCATTATTTATATTTTAAAAAAGCACTACAGTATAATAAACTGCAAGCTGGGGGAGGGAGAAGGGGGAGCAGGGAGGAAAGAGATAGAGAAGGAGGGAGGGTGAAGGAGGTTGAAGTTTGCATGTTTTAGCTTCTGCTACTTCGCCTGAGCTCTAAATGGCTTCATGACTAATCTCAGCAGGATCTGTAAAAATAGTTTATCTATTTCTGCACACCCGAGATCAACACCGTGTATATACAGTGTGTGTGTGTGTGCTCTTACAAAGTCCAGCAGCAGCAGCGAGGGAAGAAAATAGTCTCACAGGAAAAAACACTATTATTAAACAGGCGTACAGAGAGCGACTGGGTTCACAGAGACGCTCACTGTTCACGCTACCTTCACTGGAAAACCATGATTTATTTGCCCTTGTGTTGAGTCCACCATGGGATTTATTGATTTGGTCTCATAAGTCAATTATGTATTTAAAATCCTGAGCAGCCTGTATAGAGCAAACTGTCAATAATATTTACTCAAATCTTTCATTTAAAAAGGGATTACAATAAGTATAATATGTGCGTTTAAAGCATTTTCCGAAACAACTGTGACCAAAACAAACAAAGAACTACACAATGTTTAAGTTAGTGGCTTTAAATTATTGAGCAAAGAGTGATTTGGCCTCATATTCTGGTATGTTAAAGGCTAGAAAACCTTAACTCCTGTGGGACATGTTGAGAGAGACAAAAGGTCTGATGGAATATCTTGATGTGTATGTGGATAGCCTTTTTTACTCATCTTAAAAACTGCAACTTCTCACTGTGGTGATTACATCACTCGCACCAGTCTTCCAGTAAAAATTTGCAGGAACAAAGAACACAGAGGAAAAAAATAAGATTAGTTAGAGGTCTACCGTGCAGGGTTTTCCTGTAAAACAGTGTTAAGACTCATAGAGAGTAATGCTTCTCAATCATTGCTTATGACCCATTAAAAGTATGTGGTGACGTATGTATGTATCTGCTCTCTGCCTGTATTTCTTTACTGTGTTCTGGAGGTAATGACCAAGTAGTAGCAGCACACATCCAAGAGGAACCTACAGACATTGTAGACACAGCGCTGCAAACCCCCTCCACAAATTTAGCGAGGCGAAACACCAAGCACACAAAGCTCGAGAGAATCTCAAGTTGATTTTCGCTTTTGCTGGCGAGTGTGTTTACAAAGAGCAACTTAAAATTCCTGTGTAGAATCTTAAAATGACGAAAACTCTGTGTGTCTGTGTGTGTCTGTTCCACGTTTTTCTCCTCACTGACTTGGTCAATCCATGTGAAATTTGGCACAGTGGTAGAGGGTCATGGGAGGATGCCAATGAAGCAATATTACATCAATTGGCCAAAGGGGGGCGCTATAGCAACCGACTGAAATGTCAAACTTTGAATGGGCATATCTCATGCCCCGTATGTCGTAGAGACATGAAACTTTGCACAGAGATGCCTCTCCTCATGAGGAACACATGAGGAGCCTCAAGAACCCATAACTTCCGCTTATATAGATTTTCCACCATTTTGAATTTTTTGAAAAACACTTCAAATGGATCTCTTCCTAGGAAGTTTGAGCGATCTGCATGAAACTGGGTGAACATAATCTAGGGACCAATATCTAAAGTTCCCTCTTGGCAAAAGTTGGAAAACTTACTAAAACTGAGCTTCTATAAGGCAGTGAATATTGCGGAGGGCGTGGCTCATCACATAAAGGTGTAGAACATCTCAAGGGTTTCACCCATCACCACGCAACTTTGTAGGCATATGACCACACATAATCTGAGGGGACCCCTCCATTATTGACCCCATCAAACAAAATGGGGGCGCTAGAGAGCTCATTTCTTATCTAGGCCTAACCGCCATATGGATTTTTACTAAACTTGGTAGATATGTAGAACAGGACGCCTCAAGGTGACTGGAGAAATTTAACTCTGATTGGCAACTGGGTGGCGCTATAACAACAGAAAAATGCTTAAAAATGGCTAAAATGCGACCGATCGCTGTGGCTCCCCCTGTGGACCAATGTTTGTTGTTTTTGCTAATTTTTGGTATGACTAAGTCATGGTATGGTATGCTGTACATAATCACTGTCAGTGTGTCATTCTGTCTGTCCCACGTTTTTCTACTCACTGACGTGGTCAATCTATGTGAAACTGCACATAGGCATTGAGGACTGGCATAGGTAGAAGGTGACAAAGCTACCAATGGGTATGGACTAGTACTTAAGTATCTCAAAAACTAAAGCTGATGAATAAAAAGGAAAGAAATACATCTCCTGAAGATGCTGAGTATTTCTATGTGTGCAAGACTAGGTGTATGAAAAAACATGTATGAAAGAAAAAGAAGAGCCAGAAAAGGCTAACATTTTGAATAAAAATATTAGCACTGGAAACTGCAAATTCAAACAGTTTGCCTTCAAATATTCGGTTAAAACTAAACAAAAATGATCTCTCATTTCTTTAGTTTGTGAACAACAACAGTAACTCAGAGTGAGATTCAGATTCTGTTACAATATTAATAGTCAACAACAAAATAAAATCTACCACAAATTACACATTTAAACAGCTCCAAATACAAAAATGTCCCCTGGGATCTATATATATATATATATATATATATAAAAACCAACAGGTGGTTTCCTTCTTTCAGTAAAATCCTAAATGACCGAGTTGTTGTTTTTCCACCTGGACCTTTATTCTCTGCCATTTCTCCTCTAATCATCACGCTGTAACCTGTGACAGGCTGTTATGATACCACAACTATCACACACTCACATATATGGAGTTTTTGTAAGAGCCGTAATTACTGTACGAGATTTTCTCTCCTAATTATGAGATAATAGTTAATAATTAATTACCAGGGAGATAAGGCTCCCAATGTCTTTTCTACAGATAATGTGGTCATGATTGTCAGAATAGCAAAGTCACAGAAACCTTCAAAATAAGGTATAATAGGTAAAAATGTTGTACTCAGTTGAAGTGCAATCACTGGAGGTACTTAAAAGAAGTATTTCACCACTGGAAAGATGGTCTTTTCAAAAAACTGGGCTGTCCATGCAGAAGAGAGACGCAAATACTTGAGAAAACAGAGAGAAAGTACTGAGATAATAAACCCACAACTACCTGAATGCACTGGATCAGCACGATATGGCATGAATTCAGCCACTTGACACAGTGGTCGGCTGGTAACAAATGATCTCATATTACAGTTAATCAGTAACACAATCTTGATTTACCCAGTTTTTTTAAACTGTGCAGGAAACAGTATGGTACCTGCTTCCTGTTCAAAGACTCAGGTATTACAGCCAAACAGTTTGCAAAAATATGTTTTGTAAAGGCAGGAAATAGGCACCACTGTTACATAATCTTGGTTTATATTTGATCAGCACTGCCTAGTTTTACAGTTTGGTCTGAGTTTGAGAGAGACAGAGAGGAGTACTCTTTGTGTCCGCAGTGGCAGCATGGGTGGCGGGCAATACAAAAAAGCGAAAGTATAGCCTGTAGTTCGAGCAGTAGCATCACAAGAGCAAAAGGCGTCAGAGGGGAGCAAGAAGATCTAGACACTGTTTAGATGGAGGGAAGTTTACCACAGTTCATTCACACATACTGCCCACACTGTGATGATACAAAGCTGGTTGAAAATCAGCGAAGCACCCTTTCACATATTCTCGAATTGTTAGCACTGAAAGCTCAACATAAAGGGAGCACACTTACACGTTAAACATATAATCTGTAACTTTCCGCATTAAAATGTCCAAAAAAAACTTAACCAGTATTAGACAATTTGTTCAGCTGTGTACTTACATTATTCCAAACGTTTCCAGCAGTGTTCAACCCCAAAGAAATCTGTGATTTAATTAAAGATACGGTCCGTTTTATTTGGTCGCCATCACCTGTCAGTGATGTCATATCTGTTGTTTGCCAGAAGCTGACCTTAATTTACTTTTCATGCAGTTTTGAGCCACATTTTCACGATGCGATACGATATGTTTTAGATCTTGGTTGATTTTAACTATACATTTATCCAGATGAAGGACTGTGAGTCATTAGATGTCTGGATGTTGTTATCACATCCAGGGCAGCCTCTGAGAAACACAGATGTTTTAACGTAAAACTGCTTGATTCAGTGTTTTTACTGGTTTAAGTCACCTGGTCCATTTGTTTAAGAGAGGAAGAGACCTCTGCAGATAATTTGGATACCGGTAAAAACCTCCTCAACGTCTTAATCATTCAAGTTGAAGATGAAATCCAGGAGTTGAAAAAAGCCTTGGGTAGTTCATGCAAACAGCTTATTTTGGGCCACATTTTACATGAGACAGGTAAAATAAAGTGATTTTGATAAAATATTACTATCTTAAGATCAGATTTGGTCATGGTTTTTTTTTTTCTGACAGTAGCGTTCGTCACATATAATGTGTTCAAGGACCATTGGATATTTGAAAATCCAATGATAGTTTCTGTTTTTTGCTGTTTCTCGCTGTGATAAATGGCGTAATTTGTAAATTTTTAAAAGAAAACATGCCTACCAAACAAAGGCAGATTCTCTTCACATGATTTCTTTCGATTTTTCAAGGAAGCATGTCCTCAAAACCCACCAGCGTATTTTGAAGGCATGTTTCCTTTAAAAATCAAGGTTAAAAGAAATACAAAATACCGCCATTTCAGTTGTGTATTTCTTCCCTAAGCCAAAATAAAAAACATAAGTCTCTCCCTAGTGCTTCCAAATTATTTATGCCTCTGTGGATTATTCGGCTCCCAGTAAAAACCTCCCGAACAATGAACACTGAAGGAATTGTAACCGGGAGAAACTGACTGCAGTGACGGCATTGCTTCATCTTTTGTTATTGTTTTGACTGAGAGACCCCTGGCAGCAGAAAATTACATATTGTAAATTTAAATTATCATGCTATTGACAGAAAAACTAGAGAAGTAGATGTTAAACAGCAGAAGTAAAAAAACATCTCAGTTGAGAACTGCTCAAATACTTTTTTCATGACTTAACTGACTGGTTTCCAGCAACACAAACTGTTCAAGTGGATTCTTCTATCTGTTGAAAAAACCTACTCAAGCTTTACATTTACAACCCTGTAGTTTATGATTTGTTTTTCCGGCTGTTCACTGAAAAGGAAATTAAAAATCCAAACAAGAACTTGCACGATAAACACAATATACATGCTCAAAGATTAATTTGCTCTCTTGATTCTAAACTCTGGAAACAGAAACACCTCAGCGAGCCAAACAACCTAAACCCAGACCCTATTTTCATTAGCAGCATGTTTCAGTGTATGGACTACATTTCATTTTCACTTCAGCTTGATGCTAATCACTGCTGCAGGGAATGTCAGTTCACGCAGCGTGTGGTAGTCATTCTGTAACTGTGACTCATTTGGCAACGTTTCAGCGACTCCAACAAGTGTCTGACTTCGTGGAGGTTTTCTGTTTTTGTTTTTGTGTAAGTGACTAACAGGAAAAACACGCAGGACTCTGAAGGCCACTTAGCATAACCACGTCCTCATGCAAACGAGCTGGAAGTTGGCTTTTTAGCACGGCTCTGGAGACAGAGCTCTGGTCCACCTGGCATGTGCTGGGTTTGCATTTGTGTGGTGTTGTAGTGGTCACATTGTAGGGACAGAAATCTGTTCAAACAGTCACATTGTGGGGATTCATGTCCTGCTGGTCCTCACGAGGTGAGCAAATTCTGTCCATGAATAAGGGCGTCAATCAAGCAAAAAAAAATATGGCAAGGCTGCTAACATAAGTCAAGAGTTTGTTAGTATTACACTCAGTTTAAGGGGAGAGTTGGAGTTCGACAGTATTTCGGGTGAAGTTTTGTCAAGTCAAGTCGTCATAAGTTGTCATAGCAAAGGGCACCTTTATTCAAAGTCTCTCAGGATGCTGATATTTGCTTTCAAAGCTGTGTTTTTGGACATACATCAGTTTACTGCACAGGTTTAATGATAAAATACTCAAGAAAACCTGCCTGTCTATGTCTAGTTTTTCTATATTACCAAAATTTAACACATCAAACCTTGAGTGAATGTTTTTGCTTTTAAGTCAAGTCCAATCTCAGAGTCCAAATCAGGTTTTCATTTCTGTGACTTAAAGGAATACTTCACCCCTTAATGATCATGTGTAAATCAATTACTCACCCTGTGTTATGTTGAATTCTTTAAAAGAAAAAGTGTTTTCCTTACATGCCTTCACGGTGAACGGACAATCCAAAAACACACAAATTCTTCTGAATTGGAGTCATAGGGGTCCGCGTTTAACGACAGCAAAACTATATCAAAAAGTCCATTTACAAACTCTCAGACAACTCGTGCAGTTTCATCTGAGTCTCATTTATCCAGTCGTACGCTCAGTACTTCCCAAACACATGCATTGTTGCTAAAATCTTAACTGAACTGAAGCCAGACCCCACTGACAAAAACAGCAATTTTACCTCACTGAACACAGGAGCTGCTGGTGTACAGCTGCGTCTACAGGTAGATAGCTTGTGTTATTGTGTGACTTTGGTGAGTTCGAACTAACCCTTTAAAACACAAATGTCACACAGTAACAAAAACTAAATAACTGATTGAGGCAGTTGTAGACCAGCAGCTCCTGTGTTCAGCCAGGTAAAATGACTGTTTTGTCAGTGGAGTTTGGCTTTGAAGAGAGCATGGATAAGTTTCACTGTTAGTTCAGTTCCCTTTTAGAAAGAGCTGTCTGTTTGGGAAGTACTGAGCATACGACTGGATCCATGAGACTTGGATTATACCTCACGGGTTGTGTGAGAGTTAAAACGGATGTTTTGATGTCAGTTTCCTGTTGTTGAACATGGACCCCTATGACTTCAAGTCAGAGTTTTCTCCCTTTTTGGATTCTTCGTTTCACCGTTGAGGAATGTTAGAAAAAAAAAGCTCATTCATGCATTCAAGGCATTATGGGCTGAGTAACGGATACAGACATGATCATTTGTGGGGTGAAGTTTTCCTTTAAGTCTCAAATCGTGTACTTCTGTACTTACACTTAATATTTTGAGTGCATCAGTGCGTTCACATTGAGGAGTATGGAAAAATGCAGTGCACTATAAGTACCTGGATGGTGCACTCAAAACGGTCAAGAAGTTGAGTGTGGAACTATGGACACTTCTCGTCCTCAATGGTCGCCATCTTGGCTACGTAGTGGAAGGGGAGGGACCACTTTTCAAACTGGAAATAGCAGCCGAGGACTGTGCAACCGTGAACGTCGCTGCATTGTACAAATACATGTGTTTTTTGCACTAAGCACCACTATACTGTTGTCGGGTATAAGCCAGCAGTGTGTTTGTTGGGTTAATTTAGCAGTCTCTGATTGTGATGGATTGATATTTGTGTGTCTGGCTTTAGGTAGACCTGGTTTAGAGTCTCAGATCTGGTGGTGCATTCAGTGTTCATCATGGACATTTAACAGGTTTCATATTTATTGTTTTTAAAAACAGCAGATTGAGTAAACGCTCATATTAACCCTACACAGATGTTCTTACTTATCGTGATTAGACCTTGTTTTCCGGACTGTACAGACTCTGCTTGATTTATATTTCCCTTCCTGTTCCCTTCCTTTCCCTTCCTTGCACCTGTTAAAGTGGTAAAACACTAAGTTGCCAGTTTATTAGGTACACCCAGCTAAAACTAACACAGTTTAAAGACTTTTGTCATGGCGACTTTTACACAGAATTTGAATATTACCAAGCAGAAAAACAATTTTAGGCAACAATTTTTAATTTTTGTTGCAAATGAGGTTGATATTTCTGAGCTTTTGCGCCGTGAATAAAAGCATCAACCAATCACATTGCATAAACAAAATTCTGTGATTAATAAACTGATTATGGGAGACCAGTTGCAACTGTTTCAAATTCATATCGCTGCTGGTATGAATAGTGTTGATGCGGACTAGTATTTTCAAATTTCGTTTATTCCTCATGTCCCTAATGAGTTAATACAGTCCTGCAACAAACCCTTTCATGAATACATTTTAGTTTACATTTCATCTATTTTCTACCTGACAAACACAATTTATTATTAATACTTCCATCAATACTATTATCTTAGCACTATCTTTCCTTCCTCATTTGTGCCATAGGTCATTTTCTTTCTCTCACTCTGCAGCTGATGTTTCTAAGTTTAATCTGGGTTGCTCTCATATGTGGTCTTAAACCGGACACATATCTAATTTGCGGCAGTGACCTCAGCCTCAACAGTCATCTTCAGTTCATGCATCATTTACTGCTCCCAGAGGAAGTTACAAGTCACCCGGTGACCTTTGATAGGTGAAATTCTGGATGAAACCTGTTTCTGTTCCCGCCACTCATCTCACATCTCTGCACAGAATAAAAACAGCCACTTCTGCTCTTCCAAGAGTCCTAATCAAAAGTTTTGGTTCTGTTTTGCCTCCTTAGCCTCGTCTTTATTTTATTCTCAAATTTGCAGCTGTTATTCTGTGCATTAACATTTAAATGGCACGGCTCGATATGACATTAGTCAGTGTTTTTCATTTTGATGTGTTTACTTCTGCAGAAACCTGCCAGATGCAAGCCCAAAAAAATGTCTAATCTCAGCCATAAATCAGAATCCAGCATTAATGTTTGCAGAGTGAATGAAGCCATCAAGGCTTCAGAGGCTTTTCCAGGGAAAAACACTGAATATGTGAATTTTTTTCTCACTTCTTTTGCATAAAAATGATCAAAATTCAGACACATTCACGGTTAAAATACTTCACATCTGCAGCTTTAATTAAAGAAATCCCTATCTGCATTTAAAAACCAGTATTAATAGTAGGAGTGCTGTGTGTTTGTGATGTGTGCACTTACTCATGCATGCCGTTCTCTGGTGACTACACTTAACAGCTCAACATAGTGGCTCATAATTAATAATTCACCATGACACAGCAGCACAGTTGTGTGCTTACTTTGATTGCTTACATGTCTCACAGTCTCACTTCTGTGTTTTATGTCTCTTTGCAGCCATCAAGGAGAAATACAGCGACTGGACGGAGTTCCTCGTTCAGGACCTGACCGGCGCCAGGACGGCACCTGCCAACCTGCTGGAGGGGGTGAGTGTGCTCACATAGAGAATATCATAGGGAGGAGGTGGGGGATCAAGATATCATCTACAATTCTGAGTCCCCAGCCTGCTCTCATTTCAAGGGGGGTCAAATATCAATGCTTTGTCACGCCCCTCAACACGTGATATTAACACCAAAGTCACCCTTTAGCATGTTTATGAGACAAACCGGGCTTTTAACTAACTCCTGTGTAAACCCATACTTGACGCTGAGAGCAACTGCTTTCGTATAAAGAACGAAAAAGTCTGGGTAGCATGGGAGGAAGGGGGGGTGGGTAGGTCAAACAAAACCAGACTTTCAGCTCAGAAACCGGAGGCAACGTCATATTTACGTCACACTACAATATGAAACGAATGTACTTCTTTTAACACAGAAAGTGGTCTTTTTTCTGAACCTAACCAAACAGTTTTGAAACCTAACTGCAACCGCTTCACAACATTAACCACGTACCAACGAGTCCAGCCACAGGGTCCAGATTTCTCCTTAGTCATTACTTCAAGGTCCACACAGTTTAATACATTCAACGTCATACTTGTGTTTGGCCATGTTGTCGCGTTAGTTTGCTGTCTCTGTTAAGTAGCTGTGCTTTGTTCACTCATTCTACAACACGAACCGGCACTTCAAAATAAAAGCTATGCGCCAGAAATTCACTGTCCTCCAAAATAAAGTATATTTTTTTACAAACCTGACGTGTTCGCAAGTCACTTGTGGCCCATATAGAATAGACCCAAGACCCACTGGGCGCCCTGTGCATCCCTGTGAGATGCCGAGGGGCATGACAAAGCCCATTATGTTATGGTTTCCCCTCATTAAATGCACTTGCTTACTTAAGGTTAAAGACAAAGCTTTTGTAGATGTGGTAGAATTTAAAGGGCGGGTCCATTATCTGTTGTGTTTTTTAAGGGTTTTTTTTTTATCATTCTGTATCTCCCCAGTTGTGTTCCTTATGTATTTAAATCTGAACATTCAAATTTTGGTTGAAGTACGTATGTTTGAGTGTCACAAAAGCTGTTTTTCCAAGCTCTCCAAAAAGCCTTTTTTTCTACGTGATCTGCTGTTGCCAATTAGAGTTAAATTTCTCCAGTCACCTTGAGGCGTCCTGTTCTACATATCTACCAAGTTTAGTAAAAATCCATATGGCGGTTAGGCCTAGATAAGAAATTAGCTCTCTAGCGCCCCCATTTTGTTTGATGGGCTCAATAATGGAGGGGTCCCCTCAGATTATGTGTGCTCATATGCCTACAAAGTTGCGTGGTGATGGGTGAAACCCTTGAGATGTTCTACTCCTTTATGTGATGAGCCACGCCCTCCGCAATATTCATTGCCTTATAGAAGCTCAGTTTCAGTAAGTTTTCCAACTTTTGCCAAGAGGGAACTTTAGATATTGGTCCCTAGATTATGTTCACCCAGTTTCATGCAGATCGCTCAAACTTCCTAGGAAGAGATCCATTTGAAGTGTTTTTCAAAAAATTCAAAATGGCGGAAAATCTCTATAAGCGGAAGTTATGGGTTCTTGAGGCAAATGTGTTCCTCATGAGGAGAGGCATCTCTGTGCAAAGCTTCATGTCTCTACGACATACGGGGCATGAGATATGCCCATTCAAAGTTTGACATTTCAATGGGTTGCTATAGCGCCCCCCTTTGGCCAATTGATGTAATATTGCTTCATTGGCATCCTCCCATGACCCTCTACCACTGTGCCAAATTTCACATGGATTGACCAAGTCAGTGAGGAGAAAAACGTGGAACAGACAGACACACACACACACACACACACACACACACACACACACAGTTTTCGTCATTATATAGTAAGATTCCTCTAATCCTCTAACTTGCATGGAAGCTAAACAACAGACTGCTTGTGTAGTTCAGATCTGGAAGTCACACTATAATACAAACTTACTCAAAGGGCTTTCAGCCCTAGAGTCGTCTCCTTTGGTCTGAATCAGGGACTTATTTTGTCACAAAGCTGTATAATTGCCTAGAGTTGGTTCGTGTTCTCACGGCAGCATTTACAAGCGGACCAGATCAAATGTCTTGTGTGAGAAAGCTGCTCTTGATTGGTCAGAATTTCCATGTGGGAAAAGTCCAGGAAGTAAAGCAAACGTTGAAGAAGAGTACACTTGCAAGATAAATGTGACACTTTCTAATGTCACAATGGAGGGATAACTACGCAGGTTGATTTTAGCGCTGCTCATCGTGGACTATATTGCTGTCATTGTTCATTTTAGTCAAACCATACAGTTTGAAAACGAGGCGCGGCTCCAACTAGAAAACAATGTTTTGATGCATTGGATGTGCTGAATGTGCATATTAAGGCAGTACAGGAGGAGGTGCACATTAATAATCCTCCAGGACTGTAACATGCTCATGTTTAACCCAAACAATGTGTCATGTGACTGCAGTTGCTTCACATCCAGGTCGAAACACCTTCTCACCACAAACCAACCGCACCAGAGTTCGTTTGTAACCGGACTGAGACCACCTCTTCAAGAAGGTCTTGGTCCGGTTGTTTGGTGCACACCTGAGTGTGATTGCTGTGTTCACACCTGCCTAAATTAACCACACTGAGGGGGCAAACAAACTTGAATTAGAACTTGAATTAGAACCGAATCAAGCAGGGCAGGTGTGAAAGCACCGAAACTGATACTGATTTTTTAGGTGGCTAAAAAATGTCTACAGCTGTACATTGCTTAGCTTTTGTGTCGGTACTCCTGCCTGCTTCTCCAAACTGGGGGCATGCTGACTGACACTTACTGTTGGTAACTATCCTTTTCAGTTATTATTACTATCAGTGCTGTAACCTACATCACTGCTTTTGTCCGACAGCTGAGTGGGTGTTCTTATTTATAAAAGCTGAAAAAAGAACACAGATGGAGTCGACCTTTATTGTAGTTGCTAAATAGGACACTACTTAGGAGGAAGAATAAATTCAACCAGCCCGATTCGACATGAATACAAATGTTGGAACACAATGGCTTGGCTTTTAGCTGCAGGTTTTTTATCCTCTTATTGCAGCACCTTGTTAGAAAATAGAGGAAGAATTTACACAAAGGAAATACCTCATTTTTAGTTCTCTGTAATATAAAACACAGCTGACTGTCGGGCTAACGGGTTTCAAACAAAGCCACTTTCTGACTGGAACATTTTGGGCTTTTACTTTGGGTTCTTTGTTGCATGACGGGGAATGAAATGATGCAACAAAGGACCCTGGCTGGAGCTGAACACAGGGACAGCGGGGATCATTTTGGGCATCTCAGCCCCTCAGAGTTAGATTCGGAGATTGATACCAGTCTCAAGTCTGGACAGTAAATATGTAGCTGGAGGCAGCAGGCAGCTGCAGAATATAGCCTGATGTATAACAGACAGATATGAGAGTGGTATCAATTTCCTCAGTTAATCCCCGGCACGAAAGTGAATAAGTATATTTTCCAAAATGTCAAATGTCTGTTTTAACAAAAAAAAAACCAAACAAAAAAAAAACACACACTAAAGGACACCACATCCTAAAAGAAACGATCCAGTAATCCACTTTCTCTAAGCAAGTAAATGAAAATGTTGCATTGGTTGGCGTCTTTAAAGATTTCTGTCTCAGTTATCACTAAAAAACATGAATGGTAGTGTATAATTTCAGTTCATTAAGGTCAGGTGAGCAGGCGAAGCGGTTTTAGCAGCCTGGGGCAGCTTTTTGTAATTTGACCTTTCAATGAGACTGAAGCTTTTTGCTCACTGCTGTTGTGTTGCGGAGCGCCTCACATTGTTCTGCTGTATAGGCCTCACGGGTGCACCCTGAACTCAAAAACTTCAACTCAGAGCAGAGAAGTGTTGGACATCATTTGCGTTTTTTCCCCATTGTTGAATGGGGTGAAAAAAAATGGTGCAGGAATGAGTCTTAAAATGCAGAAATTAGTTAGCACATGGTGAGTTTTAGCACTCCTGGTTCCTTTGTTTCGAGGTAACTGGGTTTTTTACCTGAAGTAAGGTCTGTGGTAAACACAAGCTTAAGACTTTCAAGTTTTCACAAGTGCTATATTGTAGGCAACTGGACTTGCTTGTGTTGGTGATGGTGTAGTTTGTTTATGGCCTAACGTTAGCTTTTTACTTCTGGCAATTGCATTTACACTCCAAACTAGGGCTGCCCCGACTAATTTTCCTAGTCGACCAATAGTCATCATTTAGAGCCATTAGTCAACTAGCCGCCCACATGTTTCTGATATGAATGTAATGATTAAATGATATATTTTGGTGGTTTGAGTTGAAGGTGTGAGAAAGAATAGTATCAGTAACATTGTTAACACTGTGCTACATTACAGAGAAATACAAACCGTACTAATGAACCTTCATTAATATAGGCCTATATTTTATCTCCAAGTGCACGTCACACACTGAGCGAGCCGCCTGTTAATGACGCTGTGGGCTAATGGGCATGTAGCTACTTCCATGTTTCAGATGATACGTCATGTTTGTAGTCGACCAATGAAGATGAGTTTACATATCACCTTGGGTTCGTCCTTCACCTTCTCAAAATGATCCCACACTTTGGATTTCCTGCCCGACATGTTATTAACTAGCCTGTGGAATAACCGCAGGTACCAGCCCTGGAAATGAACCTGACTCCTGTCTGACTGCTGAGCGTGGACACTTCCTGTCTCTGTCCTTTCAAATTAAAGTCCCACATGGTCCAGTCAGATAGGTTTGGATTTATTTTGACAAGGTTCATCTCCTCATAGAATTTCACATTTGTTTGTTTTTTGGTTTTGTTTTGTTTGTTTGGTTTTATTTTTCTGTGACTAAGCAACTAAAGAAATCTTGACGACTAATGACCTTTCTGGTCAACTAACGTTTGGTCGACTTTGGTCGATCTCTGTCTCCTTGTGTTCAACATACTATTTGAGAACAGCCTCTCACTCCCATCAGAGCCACAGCAAGTGCCCTCAGCATGTCTATTTTGTATGCAGATGGTTATTAATTAGACACTGTAGGCAGGTTACTAGCTGCTTGCTATGTCACGATCTAAAAGATGAAAGAAACAAATCTGTGAGTTTTCACAGCAAAATAACAGTTAGGCCACGAACAGGTGATTTAGTGGTTGCCCAGCAACAATAAAAAGAAAAGACACAGCAAGCTGCTCTTCTTTAAGTTGTAGGCTTTAAAAACAAGGCAGTGTGGTGAGCCTGCACAAGAAAAACCTGTCCTCTCAGGATACCTGTATGATCAGACGTTATGGTCAGACTGAACTATGAGACACAGCTCATCAGCTTCCTCTTTTGTTCCTGTTTTCACTGCTCATACTGTGGCAGTATTTTATAGTTTACAAGCTCTGTCAAATGAGGTTTAACTCAACCAATAAAGCACTCAAAATCTCTCTCTGTCTCTCTCACAGCCTCTGAGAGGTAAGAACACCGTGGACCTGATCGTTGAGGGCTCAGTCCTGGAGCTCCAGGACGTCTCCGGCCCGTTCCTTTACTGGCCCGTACGAGTAATCCAGAACGTCGGAGGGAGGCTCCGTCTGCGCTATGCCGGACTCTCTGACGACCACGAGGCTCAGGACACCTGGCTATTCTACCTGGATGTCAGGCTCCGCCCACTCGGCTGGGCTCTGGAGAACCGTCTCGCCTTAGAACCGCCTACAGGTGATTATCTGATCTGCTTGCACCTTTTCATTTACTGCTGCGGTCACAAGGAGGACCTTTGATTTTCTCACAACACAATCACAGCGTTTATGAGAAACTTAATGATACTTAATGAGCCGTTTGTCATTGTTCATTTTTAATGGTCCATTTGGAATTTGTTTGAAAGGTTTAAATCAGGGCTTCAACTGTGTTCATTATCTTTAACCTGAATATTGTTTTCTTCATTTTATCTCTATATTTTGCTCAAGGATTTGTATTAGAAAACACTGAATATTCAGAGAGTCAGAGTTCAAGGTAGTCGTTGTTAAAATCCCTACCAACAAAATTATTTTTGATTCATAACAATTGATGACATTCACAGAAGCTGTTGAGTTTAAAAGGTACACTGATGTCATGTATTTTATTTGAGCTGCAGTATGAGAATAATCTACCCCTCTCAATGTGCCAGTGGATCCTAAAAAACTAATCTTTAATATCATATTCCCTCCTCAGGACTCAGGTCTCTGAAGAGCGCCTCCGACTGGCAGGAGGCTCTGGAGGATGCCCGACTCAACGGACAGAAGAGCCCGCTGCCACTGGAGGTGTTCAAGGTGAGTCAGTTCACACACACTGCTGCTCTTCACACAGAGTATAAATGTGTGTGTGTGTGTGGCGTTGGCTCAGAGCCAGACTGCAGGACTGTCTGGATGAGATGAGCTTTGTTATGTTGCCAGTCTTACCTCTGGTGTCTGGGGCTGATTTATGACGTGAAACTGGGATAATAAATGGTAATGCAATATATTACAGGTCTGTAATTTCCTCATAATCATTTTCCAGCAGGTTTCATTGAAAGAATGATGTGATGTGGTACCAATTATAGAGGGAAACAGGAAGAACCTTGAAAGAAGAGCTCCATTTAAACACATGGGAACATTCATTAATGATTAATTTATTAAGGAAATTTTAGTCTCTCTGTGCTGTGTGTTGAATTGTGTATTTGCATGAAGATAAATTTCACATTGTTGCGTGTTCAGTTAACCTGCTAACTGATGGGAACTGTGCCAATTGAACGCTGTTTTTCTCCATAATAACGAAAACTCGAAAACTGCCTAATCCTCAGAAAAAAATGTTGGTGTTGTACATTTCTGCAAACTATGGATACATTACATTTGTATGTTATTATATATTGAAACATAATGACAACACTGCAGTTAATGTGTGGTTAGGGTTAGGCACAAAAACCACTTGGTTATAGTAAGGAAAACGTAATAGTTTGGCTGTTTTGGAGGCAAAAATCACAAGTGGAGACGCAGCGATGTCTCTTTTAAAAGACAACCACATAATGTGGCGCTATCCCTGCTGGAAACACAGTGTTGGATCGCTAAAAACAGCTATGTCTGGTGGCTAAAAGGCCGCTGGAAACAAGTGGTTTTGTTGTTTGTTGGTCTCAAACAGAGGTCTGCAGCTTTGGAGGCGTCTCACCTAGGTGTCACACCATCCACCTTCTTCTCCACCTCCCGTTGACAAAGTCAGCTCATATATTACGTCACTTCAGAAAAGTTGATGTGAAATGTATTAAATGTGCAAATGTAATGTATCCATGGTTGACCGAAACGTATAATGCCAACAATTTCATCTGGCGACTGAACTGAGCTGCACCATTAAAATCCCTCCTTTGAATTCGGAAATCTACTGCAGCAAACCAAACACTCTTCAAGTCGAGCAACAGACACCTGAAGTACCAGGAGAAACTCAATGAAAGAAAAACTTTCCTACAGCCCAGTTCAGACCAAAGATTCACGACAAGAAGAAACCGTTTTAGAAAGCTGCAGAGAAAAGTTGCAGCAGTGTGAACTGGCCGGTCTGAGTTCGACTAAAGCCGGTTGATGGTGTCAACTGCAACTCCACTGGTTAAATCGCTGGCGGCTGGTTTTAAAGCACATCACCTGTTTCGACAGCCAACTGTTTTGTAGTAAAGTCTGCTGGTCAAATCAAAATGACAGCAGACGGCGTGATTGCGTGCTGCAGCAGGTGCTCTGTCCCCGCCGAGCCCTCTGTTTCCGTCCTCACGGTGTGCCGGTGTCGGACGGTGGGTCGTTTTCCTACGTTTCATCACGACGACAAATGCAACTGTAGCCAGTATTTCACTATCACTATCGTCATTCATATTTTAAGAAGCTACAAATTATATTCAGCCACAAAATAAGCCTGAAAAGCTGCAAATCAGAGCAGAAGTACAGAGAGTTGTTGCGTACAGATGATACACCGTCTCATCTGGTTGCATTGGTGTGAATTGGCAGGTTTTTAGAACGTAGTGCAAGTAGTTGCCTGTTTCATGTCATCTCGTCCCGAATCTTTGGTCTGAACTGGGCGTAATGCTAATAACTAGAATTAAAATGACCAAAAATTGTGACCAAACTGTGCTACAACCAACAAACAAGCTGGAATAAGCAGATCTTATTCACATTAATGAAGAAGGAGCATAAAATCAAAGGATTTCTACCACTACCTGAAACTTTCTGACATGAAACAGTGTGATGAAGCTCCAGTATCAACGCCCCAAAAACTGCCAGAAACTCCCTTCATCCAAACCACAACAACATCCACAACCGAAAGCTGAAAGCAAACCTGACAAGCTGTCAGTGAGATTACAAAGGCAATATTTGTTTTCATCTAAAAAATGCTTTCCCTAAGTTTCCCTCTGGCATACAGGAAGTGATATGTTTACATTTCCAGCTCATTTAGAATGAGTAGAAGAAGAACTGGGTAGTTGGCATGAGGAGTGGAAATATAAATCACATCGTCTATCAGTAAAAAGTGATAATTAATATTTATTTTAGGCCTAACGATCGCCACCATCCTGAGATGATGGGGATAACACTTTGCCTTGTTCATTACATGCCCACCCAGCAGGGTCTGAGTGACCTACATTGTCTTGCATGTGTGTGCACGTTAACAAAAGTGGAGCACATTTGTCTGAAAGTCTTGACTTTACTGTGTCAGGACCACGTAGACCTGCCCGAGCACTCCTTCAAGACGGGGATGAAGCTGGAGATGGTTTCTCCATGGGAGCAGCTCCAGATCTGCCCTGTTTCTGTCACCAAGGTGAGTCACACTGAAAACAATGTCTTATCTTTAAGAAGAAGAAAAAAAAATAGATATATCAAGCAGACGTCTCCCTCAGGCATTCCTCAGCTGCCTTTATTAATGTGGCATCAAATTTTTAACATGTTTCTGCCCAGAAGGCCTCGTTCCTCAGGTTTCTGGATTCCTGTGACTGGAAGTTGGTATTTTATCTTTCATGTGTCGCATTGATGCTGACTTCTGATTCTTTCATCATTGTCTTATTTTTATATACTTTCCTTACCATGTTCCTTTTGTTTAATAAAACCACTGATACTCTGCTGTATTGTGTGACATCCAAACCCTCCTTTTTCGAGGAATAAATCTGTCAATAGTCAATATTCTGTGCCAGTATTCAATAGTTTAAAGGCACAAATAGGAACTTTAAATGTTGTATTTTACTCCCAGCGCTCTGCGGATGTTTTGAAAGATTCCGACATCATGATTTTCTGAGCACTATTTGAAGGGATTTTTTGTGGTGCTTTCTTAAAGTAAGGAAGTCTACACTGTCCGCAAAAAGCTCTAAAAAAAAATCCAGTGTTTGAATTTAGACCAAAGAAGTGTTTAAAGTCATGTTTTTGAAATTGCTCAATTTGAATCTTCCAAGAAGGAAATACCAAATATGACCCACTAGAAGAGTGTGGTGGTGTGTTTTTCTGCAGAGACTCTGCCCTCTGCCCGTATTTTCTTATTTAATATGTTCAGAATGTTTATGGGCGTGTACCCACACAGAGGTCAGGTGAGGTCCGGTGCCAAACTGTAAGCAGGAGGCATCCAAGAGACACAGTGCCAAAAAAAATAAGGCAAATAGGGTGAGGCAAAGTGCCAAACAAGAGTGAATCTGGGGCTGGCTTTTGCTCCCACTTTCACTTTCGCTGACAGCAAACAGTAACCGACAATCCTACATAGATACCTTTAAGAACTGAATAATGATAAAACTCAAATTATAAGTATTAGTATTAGTAAGTATTTAATAGCTTTAAAAATGTTTGGGTATGGCTCTTGTTGCTTTCATACCAGACTTAAAGGGGCCCTCCAGCCTTTTACTCTTCCACAGATTAAAAGAAAGAATGGTCAGAATCGACACAACTGAGCCTGAAATATTGGAAAACTTTGGAGCCTACATTTCCCATGACGCACCTCCATAGCAAAATACATCCTGGGCAATCAGATCACAAGTAAATGCTCTAAGTACAAGTGTGAGTGCAACCAATGTGTCTACATTAAAGGACAGTCTCCTCAGCTGACATCCTTGCTTATCTTGCTCCCCACCAGAAAACTTTCTGTTGCTGCCGTTACACAAGTTAGACACAGAAATGAAGGACCATCTCTTGAGCCGCTCTCCTCTTTGGCAAATGATCAGGTCAACGTCTGGCCAGTTAGCATGAGCCAACAAACTCACACCGACACCAAAACAGCTTGAGTCTGTTGTTAAACCTGTTCATATCTGTTAAGTAACGTTAGCAATGTGAGGCTAACAGTTAGCCCTGTAACTATGTGTGTGCAGATGGACTCTCACCAACTGTCCCCATCACAGAGCTCACACTCCAGCAGCAGTAGTCTGCTAATGATGGTACATGAAGTGATGTGTGTGTTTATTTGAGAGGGGAAGTGAGATCCGATCACTTGAGACGCATGTGGAGACAGATTCTCATCTCAGGCTCCAAAATGTCGCATTAAAAAGATGTTCATAGTTTCTCTTCTTGTTTTTTCCTCTTCAGGTCTACAATGAAATCTACTTCCAGGTAATGCTGGACGATCTCTCAGTCGATGCAAAGCCGCGGTGTATGGTGTGTCACACCAACTCGACAGGCATCTTGCCTGTCCAGTGGTGTCTGAAGAACGGTGTGGGCCTGGAGCGGCCCCCGGGCTACGAGGGCCAAGACTTTGACTGGGCTGACTACCTGAAGCAGAGCGGGACAGAGGCAGCTCCGGACGCCTGCTTCCCTGATGTAAGACAGACATTTGATGCAGCATCCTGACAATGACATGCTCGGTCTGCATTAGACTTGCTGTTTATATTAGGACTATTCATAAGCAACTGTTTGGAGTTTGTTTGTGAAGTATGTCATTAAGGTGTTTAAAGATATTCTGAATGATCAGATATTTGCTCAGAGTGAAGTGGATTCAGCCATGGTGCGAATTACACGAGGTCCCCACTGTCAATATACTTGTAAAAATGAGTAAGATGTTTATCTGTGAGTACACACAAAAGCAATTCAGTAAGTAAGCGAGCTTGGAGAAGCAGCTGTGCTCCGCTCTTCAGTGGAGATGGGAAAGTGAACCAGACATGAGTTTGTAAAACCAACCTGTTCGTCCTCATCCTTTACATTTTTTCTCTCGTAAAAATCAAACAACTTGTCAGAGAAGATTTCTGCTAAAGAATAAATCAGATCTTTGTGAGCGTAGCCACGTTTTGTTTGAGTGTGGAATGGGCTCATCGTGGCCGACAGTTGGGGAAAAAGGTACTAGTGGGTGTTTTCTGCCCTCCAGCGTCAGGGGGCAGGAATGAGCCCATTCTGGCTCAGCGCTTCATAATGAGACAAAGAACACCGCCCACCTCCAAACTTACTTTGGACCAGCCGCACATGAATTTGTTTGTTTTTAACACCATGTTTTTGTTTTACAAGAGAGAAGGTGTCAGGGATGAGGACTAACATGTCTCTCATAGCTGTTACCACACACAAGTTTGGAGATCAAAGACGGCGTCTGAAATTGAAGACCAAATTCCCACAATGTGACTACGACCCGTGTCTACAAACAAACCAACTAATACATGAAAACAAAGCCATTTGAACACAAACAAGCCAGCAACATGGACAAAGCTTGATTTGTGCTGCATTTTTAAAACACAAGATTAAAGGAGAAGATGTGTCTCTCTATGTTCCCTTTTTACATTATTACAAAGGGAATACATTCAAAATTTAAGTTTCAACGCTTTGATTCATGTGTGGTTATGTTTAGGCACAGAAACCACTTGGTTAAGATTAGGAAAATATCTGTTTTGCCTTAAAATGCCCGGTTTTGGGGGCACAATCCTGACTGGAAACAATGTCTCGGTAAAAGACAACCGCTGTTTGTGGCACTATCGCGGCAGAAAACGTAGCAATGTCTAAATAAATACAACTGTTTCTCGTGGCACTACCGCAGCAGAAAACACAGCAATGTCTAAATAAATACAACCGTTTCTTGTGGCACTATCATGGCAGAAAAGGCAGCAATGTCTAAATAAATACAACCGTTTTTCGCTGCACTATCGCGGCAGAAAACACAGCAATGTCTAAATAAATAGAACCGTTTCTCGTGGCACTATCACGGCAGAAAATGCAGCAATGTCTCAGTGTCTTAGTACTTTTCTGCAAACCACAAACATGTTACCTCTTTACATTATTACATAGAGGATACATGCCAAATTTAAGTTTCAACAACACTTTGGTTAATGTATGGTTATGTTTAGGCATAAAAACCACTTGGTTATGATTAGGATAAGATCTTTTTTGCCTTAAAAAGTCCAGTTTTGGGGGCACAATCCTGACTGGAAACACAGCAGTGTCTTGGGAAAAAGAAAACCACTGTTTGTGGCACTATCACAGCAGAAAGCACAGCGATGTCTCAGTAAAATACAACCACTTTTTGTGGCTCTATCCTGGGAGAAAATGCAGCGATATCTAGATAAAGACAACCACGGTTTGTGGCACTATCATTGCAGAAAACCTAGTAACATCTAAATAACAACAACCATTTTTGTGGTGCTATCACCGCAGAAAATGCAGGAACTTTTCATTGCACTGTCACTGGCAGAATATGCAGCTTCATTATCAGTAAACCAAATGGAGCTACATTCATCAGGATATTCATCACATTATCTAACACAGATTGCAACCAGGATGTTATCTGACCCTTCTGGTTCCCCGTAACATGCAGGGAACCTGCTAAATCGCTGTTACTGCAGCTCGTGTGGGGTGAAATCAGTTTCATATCTTGTCCAGGTTTAGTTTATCAGAGGTTAGATCATTGTCCGAAATGTAACATAAACTCTACCTCACTCTCTCCTCCTGTGTGTGTGTGCGTGTGTGGTCAGACATGGCAGAACAGAGGCTTTGCCAAGGACATGTGGCTGGAGGCGGTGAACCCTCACCGGCCAGCGGAGGTGTGTGTGGCTCAGATCACACAGGTCAGAGGACGCCTGCTGTGGCTCCGACTGGAAGGTACAGTCGTGTGTGTGTGTGTGTGTGTGTGTGTGTGTGTGTGTGTGTGTGTGTGTGGGGAGGGAAGATTAAGTGTCGGAGGATTAAGTGTCAGAGGACTCCTGCTGTGTCTCAAAAAAAATGTCCTCTGTGTGTGTGTGTGTGTGTGTGTGTGTGTGTGTGTGTGTGTGTGTGTTAGTGTGTGACAGCTTCCTCACCCCTCCTCTCCCTCTTTGCTGTCTACCTGTCTCCAGGTGTGGCGAAGCCCCTGTCAGAGTGTATCGTGGATGTCGAGTCCGTGGACATCTTCCCTGTCGGCTGGTGCGAGGCCAACGCTTACCCTCTGACCCCTCCACTCAAACCTGTCTGTATGTACACACACACACACACACACACACACACAAAGAGAACACGCACATATTTACTTGGGAGTGATGGCTTAATGCAGACTCTGTGTCTCTGCAGGTCAGAAGCAGAAGAAGATCGCTGTGGTGCAGCCAGAAAAACAGTAAGCGAAGACTTTTATCTTCCAAAATATATCACAGTCACGGAGTTACAGAGTTCTACTGATGACAGGCTCATACTGATATATTTGAGTAGTTTCATTGGCCTCAGCCTGACAATATACAGACAGATAGCAGTTTGTAGAAAATCAGAGGTCAAACATTAACACAGATGCTTCGAAAACTGATGTGAATCATGTGTTACAGCCTCTTCAGTCACAAGAACTCAACACAATTAGACGTCTACACATTTTCTGGTGCTCCGATGACTGAAAGCTAGAATGGTTGTTTAATTTTGATGTGTTAAAGTTTGCCAATCTTGTAACAAATGCCTAAAAAGAAGGCAGGATAGTTTGTTTAATTAGTACTTATTATGATTTTTCCAGTGCTGCACGGTAAATATGTTCGTGAGTGATCCAAGAACTTGTCAGACACAATGATGATCTGATTACTTAGGATGCTTTTCTTGCTTTGCTCCATTTTCTTTCTTTTCAATGCTGTCTGAAAACATGTACGCTGGACTCCGGTCCTGGCTTGTTTTGATTTTATGGTGTCTTGTAAACCTGTGCAGGATGGCACCTCACTATTTGCATGACACATTGATAAAAAATTCATTCAACTCTGCCTACATGCTTGCAATCGGAGAGGCTTGTGCTGTGTCTCAAATCACATACGTCCGTTAGTACACTTCCATGTAGTATACCATGTGCACTATGTACTTATTGGCGTAGTGCGCGAATTTCGACAGGGTAGTGTTGTCTCAAACCAAACACGGCCGTTGTGCGCTTACTGGAAATGACGACCGCAAATTAGCTAGTTAGCAAATTAGCATTAGCATTTGTGTTATCGTTCATGGCACCAAATCATTACAGACTGCTAAATTAACCCAACAAACACACTGCTGGCTTATACCCGACAACAGTATAGTGGTGCTTAGTGCAAAAAACACATGTATTTGTACAATGCAGCGACGTTCATGGTTGCACAGTCCTCGGCTGCTATTTCCAGTTTGAAAAGTGGTCCCTCCCCTTCTGCTACGTAGCCAAGATGGCGACCATTGAGGGCGAGAAGTGTCCATAGTTCCACACTCAACGTCTTGACCGTTTTGAGTGCACCATCCAGGTACTCATAATGCACTGCATTTTTCCATACTTCTCAGTGTGAACGCACTTATGCACTCAAAATATTAAGTGTAAGTACAGAAGTACACGATTTGAGACACAGCATTGCAGTCCTCTTTCGAGGCATGCCCAAGAAAGGCCATTTTTTTTATTTTATAGGCCAAATAGTTATTGATTAATCAAGAAAGTAATCAGCACATTTATCAGTAATGAAAATAATCATCAGTTGCAGCCTTAGTAGAACAGTGGAGCCTGTTCTCATTCCGAAGTCGTTGCGGCGTCAGAGATCAACAAAAAAAAGGCGTCCTGTAACTTCGGCATGATACGCGGCCAGTTGCTGTTATAGTTTAACAGCGCTCGGTGGTGTCAGGGGGAAATGCGGCGGAACAAGGATGAAAGTTGGCAGGCAGTAGGCAGCAAAAGTCCAACTGGGGGGCGGGAATGGTGGTGGATAGGTCCAAGAAACATCGACTTTCACCTGAGAGAGTGGCGTTCGTGTCCTGTAAGATTCTAAAGCCAAACCCTGTTCTTTTTTCCTAAACCTAACCACGTGCTTATGTCGTGAACGTTAATTCACAGTGTTGTACCATCGTAGTCCTTTTATTTCGAAAGAGACTGTATGTACACGCTAAATTTCCTGTGAAAACTGAAGTGTATTTTGAAAGAAGACAATGCATGTAACAGGCAGAACTTGACATGGTGTCCCAGAACATCAACAACCAACGCACCCAGGGTACCTTGCATGTCATGTGTGGACGTGGAAAGTCCATGATGAAATGTCAATACATGAAGAGGTCAGAGTGAGACTGTTGAACAGTGAGGTGACACAAAATGGCAATTAAGTTGAATTATTTCTTGCAGTTGGATGACTCAGAACTTATTGAGAATTTGATATAACACTTGAGTTGTTTGATGGTATCGTCTTTTTCTCTCTCCTGTATGTCCATTCAACCTCTATTCAAACTGAAGTATTGTCCACACGTATCCATCAGCCGATACATCACTTTAACTTAACTACTGTACAGCCATCGTCTGTGTCACTTCAGCGTGTTGTGAAAAATGGTTTCATTCACTGCCTTTTGTTTTCCATCCTTCTGCCTGTGAGCCAGAAAACAAAAAGTAAAGGTTTCTTCAGAAAACCCTGGAGGCTTTTCTCCGCCTGCCTCTCCCTCTCTGTCACTCCAAAGACATTAATTGAAACCGTGGCTTTTTAGAGCAGAAATCGCTTTCCCGCGGCGCTGATTGATTTTGTTGACAAATGACATGTTACACCGTCAGCTGGCAAACGCAGCCCGGGGAGTACGAGGAGAGCGCGGGAGAAATATGAGGTCTTCAGCAGCACTTTGTCAGCTCTCTCATCTAACCACTAACTCCATTTCTCACCTTCAGGGGAATCCTTTCATCAATACTTTCTCCCCGTCACTGCGTCCCCCCTGCTGCTTCTCTAACTCTTCTACTTCTAAACCTGAAACTGTTTGTGAAGACTGATCGCTCCAATGAGCCCTCATTTGATTGCTCTGTTGTTTCCTGTCTGATTACAGTTAGGTAATCTTATTGATTAGTTTGACTATATTGATTGCTTTTCTCCCACAGGTTGGCCCCATCCCAGCCGTTGGAGACGACTCCCGTCAGCCTCTGCCAGCCCGTCGCCATGGATCCAGGTAATCAAACAGCCACGTTACACATGATTTATCTCCAGTGATTAATGCTAATGAGAGTTGAGGGGAAGCCCCACCCTTCAGATACTCCTACACTCATAAACATCAGCGGTTTGCAATGCCGAGCACTCAGCTTGTGTTTCTTCATGAGTCCTTTTGGGACATGAAACATGGTCGGCTTTGTTTAACTGGTAAAATAACAACTTCCAGTCTTCATTCAGGCAGAACATTTCTAATACTCGCACCATATCTGGCAAATGGGAGCTGAGTTGGAGAGTGATGATATCAAGAAGAAGAGCGTCTTTTTATTCTCCCACAAGATGCATATTTTGCCACTGAAAGCTCAATTAAAAACCACTGTGAGCACCAGAGACGCTCAGTTCCACTTTCACTCATTGGCAACAAATCTCCTACATCAATTTTACTGTTTAGATGTTACTTCCTATTTCCTGTCCAAGGTCCAAATAAGAAAGATTTTATTAGTGACGTTCATGTAAACCTTTAGTCATGAGACATGGACGGGAGAGGGAAGGAAAGGAAGGGAGGAAAGAAGGAAGGAAGGAAGGAAAGGAGAGAAAGAGGAAAGGAGAGATGAGACGAAGGAAGGAAGGGAAAGAAAAGAAAGGTAGAGTAAATGCAAGAACAGGGTAGGAAAGGACTGACAAGGAAGGGGAGGGAAGAAGGAAGGAAGGGAAGGAGAGGGAAGGCAAGGAAGGGAAAGAAACAGAAGGAAAGGGAAAGGAAAGGAAAGGAAAGGAAAGGAAAGGAATCAACTGATAGGAAAGAAGGGGAGATGAAAAGAATGGGAGATGAAAGGAGAGGGAAGGAAAGAGGAAGGAAGGAAAGAAGAAGAGGAAAATAAGGGAAGGAGAGGAGAGGAAAGGAAAGGAGAATAAATCAGCTGATAGGAAAGAAGGGGAGATGAAAGGAAGGGAGAGGGAAGGAAAGAAGGGAAGGAAGGAAGGAAAAGGAAAGAAAGGAAAGGAAAGGAAAGAAAGGGGGAAGGAGAGAAGTGAAGGAATGAAAAGAAAGAAAAGAAAGGGAGAGGAAATGGAGGAAGAGGGTAGGAAAGGACAGAAAAGAAGGGAGCAGAAGAAAGGAAGGGAAGTAGATGAAAGGAAAGGAAAGGAGAAGAAATCAACTGATAGGAAGGGGAGGGAGAGAGAAGGAAGGGAAGATAGGAAAGGAAAGGAAAGGAAAGGAAAGGAAAGGAAAGGAAAGGAAACACAACCCAAACAATAACACTGTATTGTGTCCATGTAGGTAATGACAGTGACAGTTGAAGAGTAACCACACTGGTGTCAGAGTAACGTGTGTGTGTGTGTCATAACGAACACAAAGAGCAGCTACAACGAGACGCAGCTCGTGGCTTCAGTTTGCACTTTGTCTTATTGAGTCTCATTTCCTCTTTAGTGAAGCTTTTTTTCTCCACAAAAATATGCACGGATGAATTTCTCTCTGCTGCGGAGGAAACCCTCACTTCTCTCTGATACACAGAGAGCTGGAACATTTTCTGCTATCAGATTTTACTGGAGCTGCACTGGAGCTACTATGTCTGGATTTGGCCAGCGATCAACTGGAAGCAGAGAAATACACCCACAGACCAAAACACAGAGCCAGAAAGGCAGCATCCTTTTTCATCCATGTTTAAGTGTTTTAAAACGAGTCTCTCCTTAAAGAAAATATCAGGCTTTAACAACTATAGTCTTATTATTTTAGTTTTCCTGGTATTCATGTGAAGAAAACGCTTTATAACTGAGGCCAGACACAAGAAATCACACTGGTTTTAAATCAGGCTTGTGTTTAAACACATGTACAATCAATAATAAGTGCCTAAAATAACTGAGTTAAAGAAAACAATGGGATTAAAGACTAAATTTAAAGGTACAAAATACGTAGCCCAAGCAAAGTTAGGTGTATTTCTGGATGCATTTCAGCAGACCACACTGGAGGAGATCGGGTTAATGTTTGTGGTGGATGTGTATGTAAACAACATGTATGTTCAGGCACAAAGAGAGCAGCGGGCTAAGTCTTGTTTCCAGGAGACCCTTGCCCTCTTTTTCCAAGTTCCCCGTGTAAAAACCACCCACTCGCTCATGCATATTCATCCCCTCACCTAATTACTATTCACCCCTAGCGGTGCGGTTCCAGGTGCTGGCAGTAGTCGGGGGCTGCAGGAAGGGCGGAGAGCAGCTTCGTTATGTCGACCCTCATTTATCTCCGGGGGGGTGGGGATGTGGGGGGGATCACATGAACAGGACGTACTATTGGCCCAGTTTGACTCTGCATTCACCCCTCACACCGCTCATATACAATAAACAAAACAGCAACATAGGAAAAGGTGAAAGAACAAAGGGTGCTCTGTTAAAGACTCTGACAACCTGTTTTCTACATCAGCTGAGTGACGGATGCCTCAGTGTAAACACAGTTTTCTGCCAAAGTAACAACAGTTATGCTGATTTCACTGAGAAATCTGTAGATTATTTGGTTTTCTCTGGGGTCTTCTCACTGCTTTGATGTGGGCAGAGTTCAGTTGGGAAAAAGGTGCAGCCAAAAATCAGGATTAGCAACATCTGAATCAGAATCTGATGAGGTCGTTTCATCACTGCATGTTATCGAACATCACACACACACGGTCCTGATGAAGCAGATCAGCTGACTGTTTGTGTTGAGTGTTAAACTTATTATAAATAATACCTCCATGTTTTATTTTCACCCCAAACCTTAACTGTGATTGCTGCATCGCGTATTATCCAATTAATATTAAATGTTATAGACCAGTGGTTCCCAGCTGGTGGGTCATGGTCCAAAAGTGGGTTGCAGATCCACTCTGAAAAAAACACAAGTGACTTGGAAACGTGTCGTTTATTAAAAAAAACAAACAAAAAACAAACACTTCATTTAAGTGCAGTGAATTTCCGACACAGAGCTTTTATTTCGAAGTGCCGTTTCCTGTTGTAGAGTGAGTGAATGGACAGCAAACTAGCTCAATGACATGGCCAAATGCAAGTATGATGCTGGATGTGTTAAAGGGATAGTGCACCCAAAAATGAAAATTCAGCCATTATCTACTCACCCATATGCCGAGGGAGGCCCTGGTGAAGTTTTAGAGTCCTCACATCCCTTGCGGAGATCAGCGGGGGGAGCAGCTAGCACACCTAATGACAGATGGCGCCCCAGACTAACGTCCAAGAACACAAAATTGAAACCACAAAATATATTCAACAAGCTCATCCGTAGTGATCCAAGTGTGCTGCAGCCCCGACATAAAAAGGTGTTTCGACAAACGTCAAAAGAAATGCTGTTCCTCCTCAATTTCAAAGTCTTCAGACATGTTGGGATGTCCTTTGCTAAAAGACCGTAGTGCAAATTATCTTTTAGCTACTGTGGTTACGTTGTCTCTCCCTGCGGTGCACGTGTCACGTGATGTAAACACGGGTGAGCAAAGCTCATGCTTTCACTGGTCTCACGCAAGCGCGCACACGTGAGTGCGGAGCACAGAGAAGCAGTCAGAGCTACAGGCTACAGTGAGGCTAAAAACAGAGTTCATATGACGTTTTTCCAAATAACTTTTCATGTCGGGGCTTCAGCACACTTGGATCACTATGGATGAGCAGTATGGAGATACTTTGTGGATTCAATTTTGTGTTCATGGATGTTAGTCTGGGGCGCCGTCTGCCATTAGGTGTGCTAGCCGCTCCCCCCTTGGATCTCCGCAAGGGATGTGAGGACTCTAAAACTTCACCAGGGCCTCCCTCGGCATATGGGTAAGTAGATAATGGCTGAATTTTCATTTTTTGGGTGCACTATCCCTTTAAGTTGTGTGGACGTTGAACTGTTGACTAAGGAGAAACCTTGACCCCGTGGCTGGACCAGTTTAAAACCACTGTCATAGACATATGACATTCTATGGGGCATTTTGGGAAATTTTAAAAAATTGGTTTTAAAAGAAGAAACTGATCCAACTGACACTGACAACAAACAGTGTTTTTTACACGTATGCAGTGGTCAAGCTAATCTCATAGCTCGGCTAATCAGTCAAGTCGGACTTCCCATCTTGTCTGTGTGTATACATGCAGAAGAGAAAATCGAATTTCTGACCAAGTACGACTGACTCCACCTCGATAGGAGGTGCTATGCCCTTTTTAATTTCGTAGTATACAGAACTAGTAGGCGGCACGGTGGTGTGGTGGTTAGCACTCTCGCCTCACAGCAAGAGGGTTGCCGGTTCGATCCCGGGCGTGGGAGCCCTTCTGTGCGGAGTTTGCATGTTCTCCCCGTGTCAGCGTGGGTTCTCTCCGGGCACTCCGGCTTCCTCCCACAGTCCAAAGATTGGGGACTAGGTTAATTGATAACTCTAAATTGTCCGTAGGTGTGAATGTGAGCGTGAATGGTTGTTTGTCTCTATGTGTCAGCCCTGCGATAGTCTGGCGACCTGTCCAGGGTGAACCCTGCCTCTCGCCCGATGTAGCTGGGATAGGCTCCAGCCCCCCCGCGACCCTCAAGAGGATGAAGCGGTTAGAATATGAATAGAACTAGTGCCGGTTGACCCGAAGAGGACGCTAACGACGAATGAAGATGGCGGTGCATGAATGTAGTTTCCTTGTCCTTCCAGGAGTGCGTCTTCTGCTTGTCAGTCGCCATGGTTTGTTTCTTTTTCCGGGAGTTACTGAACAGCTTCTACATCATCTCCTTCTTCTTCCGGGTGAAAGCCCACAAAAGAAAAAATGGTGCATGCGCAGAAAGTCAGAGTCAGACTGCAGTTGGATTAAGGGGATACATGCAGCAATAGTTCGGTTTTCAATCGAATTATCTAGGTGTGTTAGTTGAGCTACGGATAGTTCAATTTCAGTCAGACTAAGCATGAATTTGAAAGTCCTGTTTCAGTCTGACTAAGCCAATAATTTGCTCAAGCTGCATGTAAATGTACTGACTCATTGCATGGTCATTGTTGTCATAACATTTAGCCAAGTTCAGTGCTGGGAAGTAGTGAACGACATGTAATAAAAGTAGTAGTTTGACTACACTGCAGTGGTGAACTACTGAAACTACAAACAATTTCGGGCCACAAAAGGAAAGTTTTTTATTTGTATTTTACCATTGCTTCTCTACTGTAATCAAACCCCCTTTGACCACAAGTAGTTATTAGTATTGATTATTGTTATTTATTAACGAATATTCACAGAAGTTACTGCATGATATTTTAGACTATCACCCCAAGTTCGAACCTTGGGAAAGGGGAGCCCCCAGTTCTCCCTGTGTCAGTGTGGGTTTCCTCCAGGTGCTCCAGCTTCCTCCCACAGTCCAAAGACATGCAGGTTAATTGGTGACTCTAAATTGTCCGTAGTGTGAATAATTGTCTGGCATGTGACTCTTTTGTGTTATATTTTGTTATAATTTAGTGTCACATGTACAGTACATTGTCAATTTGATCATTTTTAGAAAGCAGTTTGAACTACTTTTTCTATACTGAGATTTCTCCCTAGTGTAGCTTTGCTGTAGTTCGGCTAATTCCATTGTGAAGAAAATGGCAGCTTGAAGCCTTTGAGAGCTCTCGTGTTGTTGTGTATGGGTATGTGAGTGTGCGTTGGGTTAATGGAATGTTTTTTCTTTTATGAGAGACAGCAAATTTCATTTTATGTAACTATGCAATGACAGTCAAGGCATTCATTCATTAATCCATTCATTAAAGTAACTTCCCCAACACTGGCAAATGTGGACAACACTGTTCTGACTGCATGTCTGCAACTGTTGCAGAATGTAGTCATGAAGATTTGGACCGACAGAAAAGAAAAATCAGATCCTTGCCGTCCTGGTCACATTGACAACAACTATCACAAAACACAAATCAAAACCGTTTTGACAGACTTAACATGAGATGCCACTCTATCAGCCATGTCCACTGTGACTATTGAGACTCATTTATACTCCCCTTACGCATGGAAATAGATACGTCTGTTTAAAATGTACGCATCACTGCCCTCATTCTGCCATGCGTCCTTTATGTTGGCATAAATACAGCCAATAGACGGCTTTAGGGGGCGGAGTCAAACGTTTCAGACAACTATAAATGAGGCAATGGTGGAGAAACAAAGGCAGTATTGTAGACGGCGGTGGTCTTCGTGGCTGGATCATGTTATGCCCCAAGATGTAGACAGAGAATTCTTTTTACTATATTAACGATTTGTATTGTTCTGCCATTATTTAAATTTCTTTGTCGTCTCCTACAGTTGTGTCTCGCTTGAACTACACTGCACTGCCTCAACAATTCAGTGGTACTACTGCGTTTCATCCGTATCTGTAAGCTTTTAGAAAACATGAACAAATGGCTCAGGGTCCGGAGTTACTCTCTTACTCTTTCTTATCCTGAAGCCTCCTTAAGGAATTTGATCCCGTTTGGTTCGACTGTGGGAACCTCTTGTGACAGCATGTCTTTGCTGACGGTGACCGAACCCTGGACCTTCCGCATGGAAGACGAGTGCACTAACTGTTACACTAGAGAGGCCCCAATAAAGCCCAATATCACAAATCACAATAAACCTCAGAGGGCTTTATAGCACACAACATCCCTCGGTCCTTGGACCCTCACAGCAGATAAGGAAAAACTCCCCAAGGAAACCAATAACCAAAACCATACATGAGCCCTTATAGATGAACTATGTGTCAGTAGAGAGTCAAAGACCAGGTCAGACCAGCTATCAAAAGGCAGTGTATCCCAGGACTGCATGGATAAGTCATTTTTCGAAGATTGCATCGTCACAGTTCTGGAATTACTCCATGTCAGGTTTGCGTCTGTGTTCAGTTGTGGTTATGTCCTTACATTTGAAACTTCATTTAAAAACCCTAATAGAAGCTTGAAATGTATTTTTTAAAAAAAGACATCTGATACAGCCCTGTTAAATATAAAAATATTCTGCGCCAACACTGCTCAGATCTGGCAACCAAAAGCTGCAACATCTGCTGTCAGATTAAAATAAAGGGTTTGATTATACTTGTAAAACTTGTTTGTATAGTGTCTTTCTAATGTTTATTTTTCCACATACAGTATGTTATTTATTTTTTGGGAGTTACATTAACTACATCAGCTCAGGACGAACACACATCAGAGATTAAATCTTTAGATTTGTTTAGTTTTATTCTTAGATCTCTGACGCTGCAAACTATGGTTCATGTTTCTGTGTGCTTTCATTTAGATGACTCAAGATAGCGATGACTAATACCCTAGAAAAGTTTGTTTAATGACGAGCAGGCAGTGGGCTTGTGATTGATGGATATATAAAATGATAAACTTATTACTGACTTGTTTAATACTCTTTTGTTTGGCTACATTTTTAAAAGAGACTTAAGAGAAGTTGACAAGCATCATATATGTTTCTATGTTGGCTAATGTCCCTGTTTGTGGTCCGCTCTCTCAGGCTCAGCCAACGGCAGATACTGCTGCTCCAAGATTTTTGTCAACCACCGCTGTTTCTCAGGACCCTACCTCAACAAGGGACGCATCGCGGAGCTGCCGCAGGCCGTTGGGCCCGGAAAGTGCACGCTGGTCCTCAAAGAGGTGGGCTGATGAGAGGAGCAGGTTTAATCAAAGAGTTACACACTTTCAAAGCGAGGGGTGGGCTGACGGAGATTGAAAGGGGGGAGGAGGTGAAAAACGGAGGGTGAGACAGCGATGTCTTGTTAACCACCTGCAGTTTCCCAGCAGAGCCTTCGTTTTAATGTGAGGAGCTGTCAGTCAAGCGTGTTTACACATACACACCACCGCCACTACCGCTCAGCAAAACAGCCTCTTAATTTCTCCAGAGACTGTTTGTGCGTGCACATGCACTTTCTGTATGTGTGTGAGCATGCACAAATGTATCCGTAAAGACGAGCGTGATCTGCATTTGTGCTCCTTCATGTTTGTGCAGTTACTCTGATTCTTCCTGAGAAGTGTTTAATAGAAGCGGGAGTTAATGTTTTTTTTAATCTGCGGTTTTCTTTTTGCCTCCAGCTGCTGAGCATGCTGATCAACGCCGCCTACAAGCCCGGACGAGTCCTGAAGGAGCTGCAGGAGCTGGAGGATCAGAGCTGGGACTGCCAGGAGGAGACCCTCAAAGCCAAGTGAGGAGATCACAAAGACATGCAGGAGAACGTTCACCAGAACACATTCTCCCAATTGATTTGGTTATTTTCTGGTTCTGGTCATTTTCAGGGGCAGTGAAGTCATAACATTACAGGCCTTTTTGGCTTTCATGCTTAATGTATTATAAATCATAATAAATCAAACTATGACCACATCTCCCCCATAAATCAGTCGCAGGCCTCACAGAGGAGCCTGCTGTTTTTCCCTCTCGCCGTCCCTGAGAGTCCATATCGCCCCCTCCGCTGAACTTTTGATGTTATTTTTTCAGAGCTTTGTGCGAGTTGTGCATTTTCCTCCACTGCTGGCTGCACGGAGCCAAATTATTCCACAGCTCCAGGCTGCGTGCTCTGTGTTGTCTAATCAAAAACTGCCCCATTTTTTCTGGCTGAAAAGAGAAAGACTCGGCCAGTCACAGGTCCTGGTGAGTCACCTGTGCTGGGCTGCGGAGCACAGTGATCACATTCATGCACCAATGTTTTGATAAGTCGAAAAAGTAACAGAGTTACTTCTAATTTTCTGGGGCGTTTGCTGCCCTGAGAGGCGAGTCATCCAACCAGACTTGTTAGCAGCTCTGATCAAATGGTGGGTTAATTATCTCAGGAGAAGAATGTGTTTTTTGGGGCAACTTCACAGTGATTCTTTGGACATGTAGAAGTGCTACAAAATCGGTGAATCAACAGAAACTCAGTAATAATTTTGATGATCTATTAATCGTTGAAGAAGTTTATTGAGCAAAAATGAAATGAAAAAAGCTTCCTAAATGTAAAAATGTTCTACTTGTCATTGTTGTATCACAACTGACTTTAAATCTTTGGGTTTTGACATTTTAAGATGCCACCTTGGTCTGTGAGAACTTTTAATGAACATTTCCCCCCAATTTTCTGATATATTACACACTAAATCATTTATCGGTTTCTGGGAAAAATGGACATATAATTTGATAAAGAAAATTATCATTAGCTGCAGCCCTAACATGTATTGGAGCTTGTTTATTGGTGGAGTATCATGCTGCTGCCAGTCTTCTTTCTCTATCTGGGTCTGTTTAGATCACATTTAATTATCTTTGCACCTCAGGCCCCTTTTATGTAAGGTCGTTTTTTGGAAAATGTATTAGTGTACAGTGGTTTGGGACACATTTTCCATGGTACAAAATATTGTACCCCATTCTTCCCCCAAGTATTAAAGGATAGTTTCAGTTTTCAAGTCTTAAATTAAAGGTCAGGGGCTGGGTGCACAAAGCATCTTAAGTTTGCTCCTTAAGTATGACACTTAATGATTAGTTTTTCCTAAGCTGAGGAAATTACTTAAAGGTGTTGCACAGAATCTTTTAAAGGGTTTCTTTAGTCAAGAAAAGATCTGCTGTCGCATCTAAGGATCCTCTCACAAATTCGGCCTGATAGTAAAAAAAATTGCATTGGATAAGAAGACACGAAAAACAAACTGGTTGAAGGGAGAAAAATCATTCTTCTAGAGGAATTCAAGAACCCTCTCGTCTAGAATCTGAGCGTCATGGATACTGCGAGGCCATTGTGCTGCAACGTTGGTTATTTTGTTTTCATAACTGCAGACTAACTAAGATTTTTTAATGTTAGACAAATTGATCCTCATGTTGTGCGGGCGCTTGGATCCTGATGTGGGTTCTGTCTTTCACCCTGCAAAGTTTTGGGAAGCAGGCAGCATCATGGGAACGTCACTACAGTGTTTGCAGACACGGTGAATGATGCAGCATACTGTTGACTTGCATACATGAAATGCCTCGCCAATAACTTATTGGAAAGATCCCATCAAATAAAACCGCAGAGCAATTGTTAATTGTAACGGGGCTGGAAGAGCACAGCTTTGGAAAACTGAGTGATCAAACTTCAGACGTTACAAGAAATTATAAATTGACCTTTAATGAAATTTACAGTGCAAAATTATTGCTCATCATGAAGGGTGTCCACTGGGTTCTTGCGGTTGCGAACAGTCTTCTTAGGATGCCTTCATTTTCCTCATTTATCGCCACAAACTCAGCCATGTTGCAGTTCTTATGCAGTCAAAGGTACCTTTAGTTTCTTCCTTACCTTGGTTACAAAGGCTCTTTGTGCAACAGTTTAACAAACATTAAGCAGTTCCTTAAGTGTAAGACCAAGATAAGGAGAAAAACTTAAGGAAACCTTAGGTAGGAGACTTAAGGATGTTTGTGCAACTGATTTTATTTAAAGGAAAGTACTTTATGCAACCAGCCCCAGGTGACCATGTTAACATGTGAACAGGTTCTGTTTGCTGTAATCACTCCTCCTGTTCATACTGGCCTAATGCACTTTCAATGGACAAGATCCACAGTCTTTATTTTGTGTAAAAATACCGTCCAGTGTTTATCCACAGTTAATATGGGGCTTAAGTTGTCTGACTGAGATAAATCAAGTGTGTATCTTCCTGTCTTTTAGTACAAAAGTCCGTCCTTGTAACCATAACTAACGAAGTGAAGGAACTTCATACTGAAAAGACAGTTTATTTGGAAAGCATGCTCTCAGTCTGACATATTAAGACTGCTGAAGCCTCGTATTAACGTCAGATAAACTTTAGAATACATTTTTGCACAAAACAACAGCTGTAGATCTTGTTCCCCATCACTGACAACGAAAGTGTGTTAAGAAATACAACCAGGAGGAATAATTACAGCAAGCAAAACCTGTTTCTGTGTTCATGTGGGCAACTGGCCATTGTTTTTAGTGAACCAAGCCTTTATGGTTGTAGGAGAGGTTAGGAATCATCAGGCTACATTATATGCTTTTAAATGTACAAACAGATCTGCTAAGCTCATGTGCGTAACCACAAGAGAATATGCTATTTGGGATATTTGTGACCAGTCATTAACATGAAAAACATCTTTCAGTTCTTAATGTTCGTGGTAAAATGTCTTGTTATCAGGCATTTGGTCGTGTCCGTATGTGTGTGCACGTGCATGTGTCTGCCTGTCCGTAGCCTACTCACACACTACTTGACCAATCAGCCTAATACTTTATATAGGCATGTATAACTGTAAGCTCAAGGACCTCTTTCTCTTGCGTTGATTCACAATTGACCTTTCGCTAAGGAGAAATGAAAGAGTGATTCCAGAGAGAAGCAGACAGAGGGGTCTACAGTCTGTGTTTGAAGGATATATCCAGGATGTCAAACTGACTCAGCAGCAACAACAGGTTAAAAACACAAAGATAGTTAGAAGCTAAAGCCGAACTATAGGCTACAGATCACAGTGTATCTGCACACACTGCGATGCCACACAGTCGGTTGAATATGAGCAAAGTTTCCCTGCTTCCCTTCACTGGTTCCTGTACAGCAGGGTCAGTGTTATAATCATTACAAAGCAAAAGCAGCATGTGTATACATTCAGTAGGCTATATCTTCAGTAGCTAGCTAGCTAACCCTACACTTTTCAGGGTCTGATTTTGGTTTTGGAACAGGGAAGAAACGTACATCTTTTTCCAACCTCTCCAGGTAACGAGTATCATTAATACACGACGTGCCCCAGGCACAACATTTAGCTCCAAATCCACAAAACCAGCCTGGAAATGAAGGATATCTGAAACGACTGCAGATTAGCTTCATTCAGTGCACTTTTCTAGTTTAGGTATTTATTTTCAACAGGAGGAAACTCTCCTTCCTGGTGTTATATTTCATTTTCTTGTATTACTTCATTGTTTCTCTTTCTTGTTTATTTGTGAAACTTAAAACCTGACAAAATGAACAAAAACAACAAAAGACAAATCTTTCTGAAGCTTCAGTCTACATATATAATCTCATCTTTGATCTGTCTGTTTGAATGTTAAAGAAGTCACTCAGAAGAACTCGGCTACATCAGATTGCAGGTCAGATTTGTCCTTGAGCTGCCAACAGATCAGCTCACCTTTCCTAACCTTAGCCATTAGATGAGAGATTGCAAAATCGACCCCGCCTGACGCACTGCGCTCTCCTGGATAATCCTCATCAACCAGACAATCTGAATTCACTGAAACAGCCCACTTTCACATCATAACTGCGCCGGCAATCATTCATCTTCAAGTGCTCTGATGGATTACAGTTTCATTATGCATTGTTCCCATAAATAAAAGTGTAATCACTGGCTGACAATGTCACGACATCCCTCTTTCAGATATAAAGGGAAAACCTATCGCTCCACCATCCGCATCGTCCGCCTCGCAGACCAGATCCCAGACTTCTGCCGTAAGGTCTGCGTGAAGCTGCAGTGCTGCCCGAACCTCTTCAGCCCTGTCCTCGTCACCGACAAGTGCCCGGAGAACTGCTCCGTTCAGACCAAAACCAAATACAGTGAGTCTCTGTAATTAAACGCATCACTTCCTGCACCACAGCTATGAAGAAGACCCCAAATCACTGCAGAGTGTATAATTGCCTCTGATGAGTAGCTAGGGTTTGTTTTCGGGTGTATTGTTTTCAACATCTGCTGGTGCGTCCGCAGCCTATTACTATGGGAAGAAGAGGAAGCTGTCCAAGCCGACGGGAGGAGAGGAGGCAGCCGAGGGAGAGCTGGCCAAGCCGACGCGCCGCAGGAAGAAGAGGAAAGCTATCTTTGTGCAGAAGAAGAGACGCTCGTCAGCTGTGGACTACACTCCTGCTGGCTCACCGCAGGTTAGATAACACTCTTCTTCTCCACTTTCCGCCTTGTCTCTTCTTCTTTTCTTCCTCCCTTGTATCATGTTAACGGGGCGTCCTGTCAGATCCAGCTCACACAACAGGCGGATACTGTACAGTCATAATTTACTGTATAAATATAAACATCCCAACATGTGACAGGAAGAAGAGGAGCTTCACAGGCAGGAAATGCAGCTCAGCTAGTTCAGTTTAGACAGCTGACTAAATCTGAATTTACACCAATTAAAGGCTCGATCTTGAATTAGTGCTTTGGTTTTATGTGTGATGTCGCATAAAGGAAAGATTCAATCTCAACTTGGTTATGAATTATTGTTTGTGGGTGTTTTTACCACTGAAATGTGGATTGTTTAGTGGTCAGACTGGTTTGTAGCTGGTTTTTCACCAAGAGAAATACTGAGGTAAGAGACTGTGCTGAGCAGAGCAGCAACTAATTTTTATTTTAATTAGAGATGAATCTGCAGATTAGTTTCTCAATTAATTGTTGGGTCTTTAAGATGTTGCTTTTTTTTGTCGAGTTGAAATGATAAGTTGATTAATGGAAAAATTAATAGGCAACTATTTTGATAGTCGATGAATAATTTGAGCCATTTTGTTCTGCAAATAAATTTAACAATAGCGTGTTCTTGTTGCTCTCATTTCAGTATTTTCTGTTTTTTATCTCCTGTGTCATTACAAACTGAGTATCTGATGGTTGTTAGACAAAACAATACATTGAAGGCATCACTTTGAGCTGTAGGAAAATGAGATTTGCTGACATTTTATACACCAAATAATTAATCAGTAAAAGACAATCTGCACATTAACAGATCATGGAAATATATCTTAATTGTAGCCTTATTATAGTGTTCAAGCAATAGTCCAAAACCCAAATATAAAGAGCAACAAAAGCCCCACAACTGAGAAGCTGGATAAAGGTAGTATTTGGCATTTTTGCCTTAAAAATGACCCAAACTATCAGCCATTTTTTTTTTGTCAGTCGACTGATCAATTCATCATTTCAGCTCTATAGCTGTTGTAGCAATAGAGTTGTACTTACTTGGTTTGATAGAATTTTATTGAATCTGAAACGAATATAAAATGAGCTTAATATGTATATCCATAGCAGGGCAGCACGGTGGTACAGTGGTTAGCAATTTTAAATAACAAGAGTTAAAAGTCATAAGCTTCATAATTTAGAACTTAAACTCAAATGCCGACTTCAGGTTTGTATTTCTGCTGTTAACCTGTTACACTCTGTTTCCATCTCCAGTCTGACATCCCTCTCACTCTGATTTCTGTTGGGAAGGGGATTTGATTTGATGCGTAGCCATGCCAACATACTTGTTTTGCCGAGGTTTTAAAAGAAAAACAGGGCAAAGTAAAACAAACTAGAGTGTCAGCAGATATTGAGAAGACGTATTGATTTACAACAGCCTTGACAGCAGTGTCTGGCTTGTCTGTGGGGCTTGCCATTGTTAATACTTCTCATTGGTTTCCACACACTGCTTGACAACAGCTTGACAATGGCGTCAGTCCAGGCAATGGCACTGATTGGTTAGTGAAGCCCCCCTGCAGCACTGGTTGGTCAGTTTTTATTTTAACCACTGTTGTTGTTTCACTGAGTCAGTCAACTCAACTAGAAACTCACTGAAGATTCAATAAGAGACTCCGGTAAAGCTCAAAGAATCTGGGTTTGGAGCCGGTCCTTGGAACCCAACCCCGCTGAGCAGACGTATGTAAACTCTCAGTTCATGCCCTGAGTGGAAACTTGAAACTCTTGCGGACAACATGAGTCATGTGTAACGTCATTCACGAGGAACTTCAGACTAATCTCATCCATGCTCCTGTCCAGTTCAAATATCTCCTCCTGTGAGTGACACCAGTGAGACACCAGTGGAGCTGGAGAGTAGTCGAGTTAAATCATCATTTTGGCTGTTTGATCAAACATGAAAAAAAAAAGATTCAGAGACAATATTGTAGGAACATTCCCTGGGCAACAAACAGCTGATTCATGTTTTAAGCCCACTAGCCAAAGCATGGTCTCACAAAAACTATTTCAGAACTTTCCAGAGGGAACAACTGAGGTACATTCAACACTGCAAAGAGTTTGCCCACCAAACTGAAGCCTTAAACACAACACCTGCAGCCAACCTATCTGACTCTGACTCTTTCTTCCTCCCTCAGGACAGCGAGGAGGATGAAGAGATGGCGCTGCAGTCGGGCAGCGAAGGCACCAGCTCGGAGCCCCGAGAGGACCACACCGACGCCTCTTCAGTGGAGGTGACCAGCAGCCGTCCTCGCCGGGCTGCGACGCTGCGCAGGGCCTTCAGCGCCGGCAACACTCCCAGCAGCCAGGAGGCCCCAGAGGGCCGCAGGAGGTCGACACGCTCGCTGTCGGCTTACAACCAGAACAGCAAGTACCAGCCTCCCAAAGGACAAGACGTGCAGGTGCGGACAGACCGACAGCACACTGACAGAGGTTCAGCCCTCACAGTGGTTACTGACAAGCATGTGTCCAGTTTAATGACACGTGAAATTAATGAAGAAGTGTGTTTTATATGTGTGTGTCTTCCATTATGTGTGTGTGTCAGGTGGAGGAGGAGGACGGTCAGCTGGTTTTGGACAGAAACCCTCTCGAGTGGAGCGTCGATGAAGTCGTTCAGTTTATCAACTCTACTGACTGTGCGTCCCTGGCCAACATCTTCCAGGAGCAGGTAAACACACACACACACACACGTGACGATACTTACCAACAAACTATATTAATCAGGCCACACCTCTTACCATCACAACTGCCTGTTTAACCACAAAAGGCCCAAACACTTTGCTCCACAAAGACGTACAGGAGTGCACGCACAGTTGTTCAGATTATCTCTTAAGGAAGTAAATTTACTCTCTCTGATCCTCGTCTTTTCACAACTGTTTTCCACTTACAACATTATGAGCTAATATTTGTTTTTAAGTACAGCATCAGATATCAGGAGGTCAGTCACCACCTGGAGTGTTTGATTAAATATTACTTCAGTGTGTGACGTCAGATGAGCCTGACAACATGCCGATAATCAGAAACACTTTCCAAATAGTAAGGGTCTATATTTTCAGGGTTATTCAAGAGCGAATTAAAGATTTAAAACAAAATCAATGGTGCAAGAAATCAGGGTCAAAATCTGATTTTAAAAATCTTTGCTTTTCTACTTATTAAGAGGCTGATGTGCATGTTTTACACCTTTTATTCTCATTGCCTTTTATGACCAGAGGCTTTACTAAATGGCAAGAGGATCTGGTTTACCATTGGCAGCAGTAAAAAGCACTTTTACAGCATGAACAACAACAATTTTTGGATGCATGAGGACATAAAAAAGGTCTTTCTTTTGAAATAATTCGTAGTAAAGAACGGTTGTTGAATGTAGAAGGAATAAGGAAAGTAAAATTTGCTTCTGTCGGCCACTTTAAGCAGAAAAATTCGAGTGACACCTTTCTCCTTTTCTCTGTTTAAATATTTATATGCATCTCTTGTGCAGGACATCGACGGTCAGGCCCTGCTGCTGCTAACTCTGCCCACCGTACAGGAGTGCATGGACCTGAAGCTCGGCCCCGCCATCAAACTGTGTCACCAGATAGAGCGCGTCAAGGTTGCCTTTTACAGACAGTACGCCAACTGATCAAGGAGCAGCAACGGCAAGTCGCCCACTGAACACCCACTCAGTGGAAAGAGAAGTTGTGGTCCTGCACCACTGGGAAATGTTGGATTAGGTGCCTCCTGGTGGAAAGTTTTGGAAAGATGGATTTCCAACTTGGAAGAAGGAGGGATGTTTTCTGGAGCGGTTGTGATGGAAAAGCACAAACTAAGTCACAAACAGGAGAAGGTTTCCCTACAAGAAGCCGAAGGATGGATTTATGGGGTACTGTCGGTGTGAAAATGTGACGCAGTACCCACAAAAACGTCCCCACTGCCGACTGCGGCGGAACAAAACACATGGGGGTGGATCCATGTGCTTTACTGAACTGTGAAGAAGTTGTTATGAGAAGCTGAGGACTCGATTCTGAAGACATTTGTGTTTATTTCTTACTTTTCATTTCTATTTTTAGTTGTGCTAGAGGAGCATTTAAGTTAAAAATAATCACTGACCATTGAGAGTTTTCCCCTTTTTGTTTGACGTAACTGATTCGGAAAGTATATATTTGAAAAGTATTTAACAAACCAGTGAGTAATATATTTGGAATATTTATTTAATCTATTTGAATTTAGAGAAAATAATTGGTCAGTTATAAAATAACGTCATTATTAACTCTTTTTCTGCTGAAACAAAGCCCTGAAAGATGTTTAAGTTATTCCACAAACAGACAGAGGACGTGCATTTATTTAGATTTACACTTCAGTTGTGTTTATAGAGGAGAAACAGGTGTTTGAGGAAAATGACACCCTCTTAAATACTTTGTGTTGTGTTGCTCTCTTCTCATTGTTACAATCACATGGAACAATCATGTAAGCTATTTTGTGTCCATCTATGCAAATGTGTTGCAGATATTTTTGATAAGTAAGAAAATAAATTTCTATTGATTTTTTATCTGTTTTGCAGGAACCTTCTTTCACAATAACAGGACCGTTTGTTTTTTTACAACTACGCCCACAGAACTATGAGTAATAACAGCATGAAGTAGTTATTTTCACAACCCATACAGTTTCAGCCCAAGTTCCTCAGAAATGACTCCAGGTTATATTCTGGGTAACATTAAGGATGAGGAAAGAATAGTGCTGGAGAAAGTACTCAGACGATTTAGAGTAACAGTGTGTAAGATTTAGTGGGATTAAGTGGCACCTAGCAGTTAGGATTGTATACTGCTACCAGCTGAAAGTTTTCGCGGTTAGATTTCCTTTAGCGTTCATTGTTCAGAAGATTTTTATCATGAGCCGAATTATCTCCAGAGGTCTCCTCCTCTCCTAAACAAATGGATGAGGTGATTAAAAACAGTAAAACACTGAATAACCTCCTGAGACCCATAGTTTTTTTTGGTATGCATTCTTATTTCTCTTGGCTATTTCCAATCAGTAGGATTCAGTAAGTACGAAAAACAGTTAATCGTTAACAACAGTAAAGTCCCAGTGTCCTCAAACGAGTACGTCCTAATTAACAGTTTTTCTTGTTACTGTTGCTAAAATTAGTCAAATTTGTTGCCATATCAAACTACAAACATTATTAATCATAAATAAACACGTTTCAACTATAAAATGTATATATATATAAAAGATGGCAGAGATGGCTGCCATCTTGTTTTTACATGGATTGGTGTATTGAGGTCTCACTACCAGTAACACAAGAAAGTGTCCACGGATGAGGACAACAGGTCTAAGTTAAGGAGCTATATGTAAGAAATCTAAAGCAAATAGTCGTAAAATCCACCTAATATGTCACAGAGACTAAGGAATAATGTTCATATAACATACTGATCTCACCGACAACAATAGTACAGCCAGAATATTTACATCTAAAAAATTATTTTGTGGTCCGCAAATCATGTTTATGTTTTGAATGTGTGTTTTGGCCTGTTGCGCCACCCACCGCCGTCTACCAGTCACGCAGTCAGTAGAGTCTCAGCAACAGTTACAGTTACGACTGAGCTACAGCAGCACGGCAAGCAGAATTAGCAGTGTCCCGGTACATAGCATTAGCAGCCGGCTCCTCCTCAGCTGTATCCCGGCAGCAGCGTTAGCAGCAGAGAAGCTGGACTTGTTCTAACAGTCCGCTGGAAAACCGAAGATCAAGGACGCGGCGACACGGCCCTGCCATGGCAGCCGCCCGTGGGCAAATCAGTCTCCAGCGTGCCGCTGTCCAGCAACCTCGAATCTGTAGGGGAGGGGGGGGCGGACATGACTCGCGGCAGTATTTTGAATTTGAGTGCAGTAACTGTTTTGGCCACATTCTTACATACAGCGCCTTTAAGTAGAATGAAGTATAAGGTCCAGTAAATACAAAATGTGATGTACTCATATGAGGACACAGGGTCTCAAGAGGATAAAGCAGTGTCGTGTTACAAATAAGTGTTTTTCCAAAGCTGTTTGGCTTGTTGGCGATGGGCTGCTAGCTCACCTTTTTCGAATGATAACTTAAGATCCAGATGTCAGGAGGTTTTTAGCAGGCGCCATATTTTCCACAGATGTCTTATCTCCTCAAAAACAAACAGCCTGGGTGATTAAAACCGATAAAAACATAGAATAGAAAACTAAAGAAGTAGTTTAAAATAAAATAAAATAAACTGGGTAACCAGTAACTGTAACAATGATTTATGATGTATTAATGATGAATTAACTATTAATTAGTGGCTCAAAATTGGCTCATTATTGGCTCGCAGTTATACTTCATTAATTATTTATCATTTATGACATTAAACAAAAACACTACCATCATTATCAGGGGGCTTCCAAGCCATGGATACTGCAGTTGCCAGGGAGAATCATAAAATATAAACCCAAATCGCATTACAAGTTGGTGATGATTGGTTGATTTTCACTGTATTTATTGTTACAATAACTAATAAACTACCAGCTATGATAGGCCGACTGCACAGGACACACTGCCCACCATCCTGAGTCAGTTTAACACCTCAACAATGATCCATTCATATGAACATACTTAGAACATTATATCTCAAAGGGCTGTGGTACATGAGACAAACAAGGTGGGAAACTACTTTTGATCATGTCCCAAATTATCACCTCCAACCCACTGTGTGTGTACTGTGTATGCACTCGGTCTCCCCAGAGTTCAGTGGACAGTTCGCACAACATAATGCTGCTTCTTTATACCCATTTAGCCTGAATAATTTAATATTTTCACCTACTTTGCATCCCCTAAGGTTGCTGCAATTTACAATTATTGATCATTTACTGATGTTTCGTAAAAGCAGCACCAAAGCAGTCTTAAATTCTTGGCTATTTGCCCTTAAACAGCGTTCGGAGACACTACATGATGATTTTAAAGCATAGATTACCGACAGATAATAAAGATCTACTTATTAAGTCGTTATACTTGAGCAAACACTTCAAACCTTTTCATTGCCTTAGCTTCTACTAACACTTCAACTGCTGTAAGGGGTTTAATCTGAAATGCAATCTCTATGACATTTCACAACTACTATCATTAAAAGACATTTTTGTCTTCCATTATCTTTATAAAATAGAGCTCTTTTTGGCTCATTCTTGGCTCTCTGCCTCTAAACAGTAATTATTTTCAAGTGTTGCTATACCATTTCACGTGAATAACCCTGCCGACAGCCAAACAATTAAAACACATTTCTGCAGAGGAGCTCTTCATATGTAGAGCCAGTTATGAGAAAGAGATAAAAGGTTAACAGATACTCCCTCGTGCATGGTGAGAATATAGGAAGTCAGACCTCACTGTGGTTAACAAAACAAACAGACAGTAATGCACAGAGTCACAGCTAAAGAGGAATCACACTCCTCTATGCTGCTCTGCTGAAACAAACACCAACCAACACAAACTGCTGTTTATCTCAGTATTATTATTGACAGATTACCTTTTAAGTGATTATGAAGGAGTGTGAATACCTAAATAACTAGGTAACTTGCCTGATTACAGCATGCAGCATTGCATTCTTGGAATTACTTAAGACAATGCATATAAAACATAAAACTGAGCTTTTACCAACATTCATAATGTAATAAATGGTTTTATGCAGTGTGTGCAAATGATTCCTAACCAGGGGTAGGTCTACTCGCACACCAGGAGGTAATGTTGCTTATATAGTAACCAGAAGTAATGGATACACTGTTGAAATTGCTAAAATGAATAGATACATGGTTGAAATAGTTGGCTACAAGTAATGAATTAACAATTAAAATAGCTAAAAGTTAAGGATAAATGGTTGAAATAGTTAAAAGGATAGGCTTAAATGGTTGAAACAGTTAGCTAAAAATACATGATGAATAGTAAAAGATAAATGGCTAAATCAGTAAGCTAAAGGTAATAGACAACCTATATAGTTAAAACCGTTAGCTAAAAGGATAAATGGTTGAAATACTAAGTGATAGTAAGCTAAAAATAACGGACAAAAGGTTGATAGCTAACGCAAAGGGATAAATGGTTAAAGTAGTTATCTTAAAGTAATGGATAAATGGTTAAAATAGCTAAAAGTAATGGATGGCCTAAACAGTTGAAACCATTAGCTAAATGTAATGGATAAACAGTTAGCTAAAAATAATAGATAGCCTACATAGTTAAAACAGTAAGCTAAAAAGATAAATAGTTGAAATAGTAAGCTAAAAATAATGCACAAATGGCTAGCTAACTAAAAGTAATGTATAAATGGTTAAAACAGTTAGCAAAAAGTAACAGATAAATGGTTAAAATAATTATCCTACAGTAATGGATAAATGGTTGAAACAGTTCACTAAAAGTTATCACTAGTATTGAAAGCAGTTAGCTAAATGGTTAATACAATTGGCGAAAAATGGTTGGTTAGAACAGCTAAAAGTAATTAATAACTGGTTAAAATAGTTCTCTTTAAGTAATGAATAAATGGTTAAAACTAGCTAAAGCTTAGCTTTAGCCAAAAAGACAAAGAGTTGAAATAGCCAGCTAAAGGATAAATTGTTGATTGTTAAATTGTTTAGACTGATAAATTGTTGAAATTACATTGTTCATTAAAAGGAAATGATGGAAATGGATAGCTGAAAGTAATGGATACATTGTTGAGAAACTTTAAAGTAATGGATAAGTGGTTGAAACAGCTAGCTCAAAGTAGAATGGATAAATGGTTAAAAACGCTAGCGAAAAGCAATTGATAAATTGTTAAAATAGTTTAAACAGTTGAAACAATTATAACTAAAAAAAAAATTGTTAGCTAAAAGTAATTGATAAATTGTTGAAGTAGCTCCAAGTAATGGACAAACAGTTGAAACAGCTAGCTAAAAAGTATAATGGACAAATGGTTAAAATAGCTGGCTAAAAGCAATGGATAAACTGTTGAAATAGTTAAATGAAATGGATAGCCTGATGGTTGAAATAGTAAGCTAACTGTATTGGATAAATTGTTGAAATACTTTAAAGTAATGGATAGCCTTAATGGTTGAAACAGTTAGCTAAACGAAATGGATAAATTGTTGAAACAGTTTGAAGTAACGTACAGGCTTAATGTTTGAAACAGTTAGCTTAAAATATAACGGAAAATGGTTGAAACAGTTAGCTAAAAGTAATGGGTAAATGGTTGAAAAATACATTTAAAACTAATGGATAAACTGTTTAAATAGTTAAAAGTAATGGATAATATGTAGTATTAGAATTGCCAACTTAACCATTAGTAATACATTTGTATGACAATATCCACTCATATATGATAAATAGACCAAATCACTGTGACATTACGCTAACAGCAACATCACTTCTGGGTAGACAACTGGTCATTTTCAGCCCTAACTTTACCTTTCAAAGATATTTAGTTTAACACTTGGGTCCGACCCATGTGAAGTTTTTGCTTTGCTTATTTATGTACTTTGTTGCTTTGCTATCATTTGTCATAAACCAAATCTACACAGAAGCTAAACAATGTATTGCTGCGGACGTGGCTTCGGCAAAACGTATTTTAACCACCTAAACAAATCAATATCAGTGTGAGTGTATGCTATATTTGAATATTCTCTGCTTTACCTTACATATTAAACGATAAAGGTTGTGGTAGACCAGTAATTTAGTGTTCTGCTGAGTATAATTACTGTTTTTGTCAATGGAGTCTGGAGGCTTTGATATAATGGCTTCAATTCCCCGTCAGAAAAGGGCAGTCTGCTTAAACTCACTGACTTTTTGGGAGGTCTTTTATAGGTGTCCAAAAACTCAGCTCAGTGCTGTTTGATTTTATGTGCGTAATGCTACCTGAAAGTTAATGCAGACAAACACTGTGATTCGATCTATGGTGTGAAATTAACTATTTTAAAATCTATTCAAATGTGCACATGGAAGATGACACGTGGTGTCAATGACGGGGTGTTTGAGTTCATGTGGCAGTGCTGTGGTGACATATCCGGTAATTTCTGACTAATATATGGAGGTGGAACAAAAACCAAAGTCATAAAGTTTGTCATAAAATCATGACGTGTTTGTGATGTAAACAAATATACCTCTTTCAATATGCAAACAGTGACTTATAGTGGGAGGGTGATAAATATAAGTCATGATGGTTTATGAATGTACTTTTCTAAACTTATTCCATGGCACAAAAATAAACAGGCAGGCTTGACAGACACTAATGTATTCCACAAAAACCAAACAGCAATTACACATGAAATGAGACACGGTTTTCAAAACAAAACAAAGCAAAATGCCACCAAGAGCAAAAACAGAAATTGAAGTGTGTAAACAAAAGCCGCAATTTATCTCCTTCCCTTGAAATAAAATGTCGTTTCACACAAAGGGTATCAATGCGAGCTCGCAGAAAGCCATTCCCTTCTTTTCTCTACGCTCACACACACACACACACGAGACACTTAAAAAATATCCTGCAATAAAGTTACAATCCTTCATTCAAAAGCTACTCACAAGTACATCCAGATTTAGTCACGTTTATTTAAGCTTTATTTATTCAGGGCTGGCTGGCTGAACAGACGTGCTTTTACAGCAACACCCTGTTGAATAAACAGAATAATGTAACAAGACCGAGCACAAACAGAACTGAATGATAAAAAGGGAAAGCAGTCACGGGCAGGTATGAGGACATTACGCATTATTCCATGAGACCAGTGTACTGTTGATAAAAGGGAAGCTATTATTTGACCAAATAAACTCGACACAGCGTCTACTTGTGTCAAGATGGAGCTTTTATTGTCATTCACTGTCTGTATCAGTGGAGTAGTTCCTGTAGTACCAAACTCTCTCTTCTAAAGATTAGAAATCCAACCTACTATTTTTAAGGTCAAGAGTAAAGCCGGATTTTGGGCCAAAACAAATAGTCTAAAACTGCCAAAATATTCTATCAAAATTAGTAACTATTCGATCAATTTCAAAGAACCCTGACTCTCACCCAACATAATCAAGATTATGAATCTGACCACATTTGATGCCTGCTTTCAGTCCCTTTTTTTCTTCTTCTGGATACTCTGCTTCAGACACATTTTGGTTGGTATCAAAATAGCATTGAGGCTTGATATTAACACTTAAACATCAGCTAATCATTGGAGCCGGTTCAGTATGCACAAAGCACAGTTCAGAAGCAGCAAAGACTAGATACATGGCTAGGACTGGGTACCGTTTAAAACATTTGATACCAGTACGAGTACTTTTATTTCTAATTCAGTCTATACCCATCATGTCAATGGAAGCATTCGGTTGTGTAAAATGCTACGAGACGTCACAAACATGTCGATAATTTTGAATGCTTTGGTGGCATCTACGTACACTGAACTGCCATCTCCATAAAACGTGCCATTGTCAACTTCACCAAACCACGACCTGTATGGGTCGTATTGTAGGGAGCCAATCACACTTTGCATTAAATCAACGAACGCTTGCAGTGATTGTTGCCAGCAAAACCCTTCAAAATTGTTTTTTCTAGATCTGGGTACAAAAAGGATCAATGCAGATGCAGATTTCATTTGACTGGAGAGGTCTGGAACAACTTGATACCAGGTTAGTTGGGTTGATACCTTCAAAGTATACAGTTGAGTACTTGTCGGTGAAGATTCTCAGTCATCCAGGTCATGGTAATCGTAAGTGCTAATACCGTAGGCAACTGGACCTGCTTGCGTTTCTTGAAGACATTTTGCCTCTCATAAGAAGCTTCTTCAGTTCTTCAGCACTTACGACAGTTGATTACTGATACTTACATGTAGCCTGGCATTGTAACTCTATTGTACATTGCTGAATGTGACTGTAAAGAGACAGGATGTATACTGTATTTAAATCAATTCACTGCTTTGAAGTTGAGAGAGGGCAAAACAGTCCAAAGTCCAAAATAAATTTCCTGAAGCATATTTAATTTTCTTTTCTTGTCATCTTGTGACACATCGGATTTATCTCTAGACCCCTTGAGAGGGTGCCGACCCCCATATTGGGAACCCCTTTCTTAAACCATTAGTAGAGAAGCACCGATCCAAGTTATATATAGGTATATGCATACTGACCATAGCACATAATTAATACAATTTATTTGTTGATGTGTTTGCTGTGTTTTCATTCAGTAACAAAGGGCTGCTGACTAAGTTTTGTCATCATATACTTTAGATTTATCTCAATGAGTTCTCTGCAAGGAGATACAGATACTATATTTTGGGGAAAAGAAAGCTGTGGTGTCGGATCATGGATGACTACTGGAGAGAAAACAGCCTAATAAATGAACACCAATTTTCAATTCATTCAAACAATGAGATTCCTAAGATCTGATTTAAACACCTCCCCGACATCACGCTAATCTTTTTAGGAGCGATCTGGTGGCAAAAGTGATAAAAGAAAATTACATTATGCCAGTGAATTTGACTCCGGTTCAACAGGCTCCAGTTTATCAAACAAAGTGAAATGGAAAACACTGTCAGCAGCAACATTAAAACTCTATGTGTGAAATGACGGAGCCATTAGGAAGGTGTTGTATTGGCAGAACAGCTCCTGGTGGCAAAATAAAATAAATTACCCCCTCTGTGTGCTGGTGATGGCTGTTTCATGTAGCAACATAATTGGAGGTAATGCTGTGTTAGTCATGCATGTAGCACATGGCCTGATATGCTGATTCATTTGCACTGCTCCCTGTGTAACATTAGCCAATGGAAATTCATAAAGGCGGTGATTCACATTCAGAGTGTATTCAGCATTGAGATGTGTCGTGCCTCACAAGCTCTCTGTACGGGTGCAGCTGAATTAATTTAATAGCTTTCTCTTGCACACACAACTTTGACACTTTGTATTGAGTCACTCCGCAAAGCTGGTACCTTATACTGTTGCCTGGCAACCTCGTATCAAACGTCCGCCTTGCATGATTTTCCACCCTGTAGTATGTGAATTCAGACTAAGTCATGACAGCGGAGGAGTAAACAGACGTTTGATTTAAAGGGAAGCCCTGAACAAGAGCAGACAGGGACTTATGTGTCATATTCAGCTGCTGTGGTTTTGGTAGTTTCAGTTAAAGGTGGCGACGGATGTAACGGTTCAGCAATACTGACAGGAGATCAGGTATCTTGTCAGTCATGTTGTCAGACTGACTGATCGAAGCTCGTCTTTGTCTTCGTCAAAGAAAGAATTCCTCAATTAAACAGTTCAGCTGATTTTTTGGATCGATTTGCCTTATTCCTGGGGGAAACTAGCCAATCAAACATCTTAAAACAACGTCCATAATGTCCAAATAATTCTAGTTTTTCAGTATTTTTGTACATATGTGTCAACAGATATGTAAAGAGAAACGCTAGAAAGTTGAGTTTCTGAAACTACACTTTACAAACAAACATAAAGTCCGAAATTTTGAGAAAGGACACAAACTTTAAAGTGGCAGTTCACTCTTGAAAAACAGTTGAAACTTACAACTACTTGCAATATGTTGGTCTGCAATGTTCTGAAAACCTGCTACTTTACACCTATGCGACTAGACGAGATGGTGTATCGTCTCCATAGCCACAACTCTCCATACTTTCGTTCTAATTCCCAGTTTTTCAGGCTTATTCTATAGCTGAATATAATTTCTACCTTCTTAAAATATGAATAACGACTGTGGTAGTGAGATTCTTGGTACAGCTGAATTTCTAGCAGTGATGGAATGGAATAAACAAACAAAATCACCAGGGGCCATATTCACAAAGTTTGCTCAAAGTTGCTTCTAGTGACGAAATTCTAAGAAAATTCTTAGAATTGTGATGCTCTCCCTTAAAGTTAAGATTAGGTCCTTGTAAAGATAAAAGTTATTCTGACAAGGTGGCACTTTAATTACGTTGTACATGTGACAATGACAAATAAACGATATTCTATATTCTATTCTATTCACAGAGCACCTTAGACCTTCAAAAAGCTCCTAAGGTGAAAAGGAGGTGAACTTTTAAGAGTCTTAAGAGTTTCTTAATCAGAGGAGAAAATGGTGGAAAGATAAAGAGGTCAGAGAAATATTCTCCAAACTCTGGATGACAGTGAGTTAATAAATTGCTACAAATTTGATCATGCAGGGATAATATGTGTGGTCAAGCTAATCAGGGATACACAAACATTTCCCAGCCAACGCAGTAACGTTATAACACCAGAAATAAAATGATCACAACACTAAGATATTTGTAAAACCAGAAAAATGCAACAGTGCAATGGAGATGACTTGAGTCTGTCTCCACCTTCCATCAGGAGAGTGATCACACCAACACTCCCCCAATCCCAAATGGATCCCTTACAGACTCGCTGACTCAAGCCCTAAGCCCTTACAGACCTAGGACCAATTCCATTTCTTCCCCTTAGCCCTTATCAGGTTAACCTGATGGAGAATTGGGACACCACTTCCCCTCACGTGAACGTGCATAACCAAGGGGAAGGGCCAAGACAAGGGCTAAGGGGAAGAAATGGAATTGGTAAGGGATCCATTTGGGATATGACAACACTTTCACAGTCAGCAGTTCATTTCATTTCCACTGGGTGTCTCACAGAAGGGCATGTTTCTGACAACCAATCACACCTGATAATAAACTGCATCACACCTAGCAACGGGGAAACCACACCTCCTCACTAAGGTAAAAGTTTCTGTCCCTTCCTTGCTCAGAGTTGCTCTGAGAACTTTCCTAAGGGGCCCACTGTGAAAACTGTGATCAACATATGTATCACAACCACAGGAATGTAAATGCGACAGACTCGAGTTTGGTAGGAACTGTTTTTAGAGAATGCTGCAGCAAGCGAACACGCAGTCTGCTGACAGTTTGTGACTGACTTGGCCAGCGGACTTTGCTACAAGCTATAGGTGACATGCCTTAGATTCTAAAACCAACCACTGGTGTTGCAACTTGACAAGCTGACTGTCAGGTGACACCATGAGCCACTCGAGACAGGTCAGCTCATACTGCTGCAACTGTTTTTTTTTTTGCAGTTTTCTGAACCTGTTTCGTCTAGTTGCAAATCTTTGGTCTGACTGGACGCCATTGATGTCTACGCCTCATGCTGTCACCTCGTTCATGAGTAGATGCACGCTTCCTTCTGTGTGGTGAAACGGTTGGCAGGTGTAGTTCGGTACAAAGAAAATAGTTCCTACATGAAACTGCTCACAACAAGGTCTGTGGATTATCTTGAGTAACCAGATCACGATTTCTGCAAAGAGACATTGATGTTAATCTCTCAAGACAGATTCTGCAATTTACGTTGTAGAATCTGTTGGCAGCCCTGTGTGAAAGATGACTAGAGAGGGGGGGAGGGCGGGGCTTTGAGTTTGAACGATGCTGCGCTTTAGCCAATCAAATTGGGGGGGGGGGGGGGGGCGGGGCCGAGACGTGCAGGTGTCCCCAGGAAATGTGTACCTACAGAAACAGCAAGCTCCGCGTCCATAGCAACCGCTCCACCCAAAACGCCGTCTCGTCAACGTGAATTTTTTTTTTTTTTCCAGCGGATGTCTTAGTTACAACATGACTGAGCTAACTGGAGTAGTTTCATGTCGTATCCGACAACGGGAGGCTTATTACAGATGACGTCCTGATGTTAGCTTTGCTAACTGTCCCTGTCAGCTGCAGCCACTGATGCTTTCTAGACATCGTGATTTCCCATAACTGAATAAATACCACACATAGCAACACAAAACTGCTTTGCTAGCTCACTCACGTTGTAACTAAGATATCCGCTGGAAAAAATATTTTATTCACGGACTGTTTACTGAGTTATTTCCTTATTTTTATACATTCTATGGTTATTACAGACACCGCTAACAGCTAACGTTAACAGCTAACGATTAGCCCAGCTAATCTATGATAACCATGTTAATTACAAAACACACAGAAAAAGTAATGTTTATTCAATCATTGAGTTTATAGACTTAACAAACGTCAGATTAGTCTACACGGTGATACAGTGACGTGAAAAATGTGATATATAGCTAAACTCTGCTGGTTTTCTACCCGAAGTATTTGTAAACAACACGGCGATGGCCTGGGGGCACCACCGAAAGTGAAGGGCATGAGCGATCGCCGAGGCCCCTGCACTTCCGTTAGTCTAAAAACTCCGGGCTGTGCCTCCGGAGGCAAAGGAAGAAAAAAAAAATTTAAAAAAAATTACCAGTGGATTTCCAGATTGCATTGATGTTGACTTTTTCAAATCTTTTTTTTTTTTTCACATTATGAGCACCACAAGTCAAGTGCCATCTAGTTCCATTATACTGGAGAGAAGGCAGATATCTCTATGGTAACTCACACCAAAACAACCTAGACTGATAAACAGCACTGCAAGTAAGAAGGAAAGTATATAAATATACATATAGTAATGAGCATGATCATTCTTCACCTTGGAAACAGCAGTTTATAAAAAAGATCCATTAAATAAACATGTGCACTAGAACAAGCAAGAGTGTCCTTATTCATCTACATTATGACAACCAGAATCACAAACAAAAGCCCTTTTTGACAAATTGGCTTCCAGAGCTTTCACCCACATCTTATAGCCTTTATTAGTGAATTCAGTTGTCACATGATCGAAGTATGGATGTTCAGTCACTTGATAACACATGGGACATGTTCAGTCTCAAATGTTGTGCGTTTTTTCTATGGTTTCCAGGTATAACGACACGTTTTCTTAAAATGGTAGGAAACAGTGTGTAGCAGGCTTTGAGGTACATTTTCTCTCGTTTGGTGGGCTGTGTCAGAGGTGTTACCCAATCAGCAGGGACAGGTGTGTATATAAATAAATGTCTAGTAGATCTTGACTGATTGTAAGTATATGTTTTGTTTCTTTTCTAAACTTGCTTTGGCAGTGTAAACGCCTGCTTCCCGTGCCAATAAAGCCCCTTTGAATTAATTTGAATTAAACTGCATTAACAGGCTGTGTGCCAGCATATTACAACAGGGTGCTCAACGCACCACTGTTTCTTTTTATATAAACATTTTTGCTATGTTTTGTCAGGGTTGATGGTAGCATATGGGGGAATATCTGTTAAAAAATGACAACTAAGCTATTGTTTGTACTCACCGTCCACTTTATTAGGTACACCTTGATGGTACCAGGTTGGACCACCTTTTTAAGAAACTCTTAAGACTCTTAAAAGTTCTCCTCCTTTTCACCTTAGGAGCTTTTTGAAGGTCTAAGGTGCTCTGTGAATAGAATAGAATATAGAATATCGTTTATTTGTCATTGTCACATGTACAACGTAATTAAAGTGCCACCTTGTCAGAATAACTTTTATCTTTACAAGGACCTAATCTTAACAAGGTGCTGGAAACATTCCTCAGAGATTTTGGTCCATATTGACATGATGACATCACACAGTTGCTGCAGATTTGTCGGCTGCACATCCACGATGAGAATCTCCCGTTCCAGCACATCCCAAAGGTGCTCTATTGGACTGAGATCTGGTGACTGTGGAGGCCATTGGAGTACAGTGAACTCATTGTCATGTTTGAGATGATGTGAGCTTTGTGACATGGTGCGTTATCCTGCTGGAAGTAGCCATCAGAAGATGGGTACACTGTGGTCATAAAGGGATGGACACGCTCAGCAACAATACTCAGGTAGGCTGTGGTGTTTAAACCATGCTCAGTTGGTACTAAGAAAATCTCCCCCACACCATTACACCACCAGCAGCAGCCTGAAGCGTTGATACAAGGCAGGATGGATCCATGCTTCCATCTGAATGTGGTTTTTCCAATCTTCTATTGTCCAGTTTTGGTGAGAAAACCCGTGTGAACTGTAGCCTCAGTTTCCTGTTGTTAGCTGACAGGAGTGGCACCTGGTGTGGTCTTCTGCTGCTGTAGCCCATCTGCTTCAAGGTTGGACAAGGTGTTGTTGCTTCAGAGATGCTCTTCTGCACACCTTGGTTGGAACCAGTGCTTATTTGACTTCCTGTTGCCTTTCTATCATCTTGAACCAGTCTGGCCATTCTCCTCTGACCTCTGGCATCAACAAGGCATTTTGGCTCACTGGATATTTTCTCTTTTTGGGACCATCCTCTGTAAACCCTAGAGATGGTTGTGCTGAAAATCCCAGTAAATACTCAGACCAGCCCGTCTGGCACCAACAACCATGCCACGTTCAAAGTCACTTAAATCACCTTTCTTCATCAATCTGATGCTCCGTTTGAACTTCAGCAGGGCGTCTTCACCATGTCTACATGTCTAAATGTATTGAGTTGCTGCCGTGATTGGCTGATTAGCAGTTAAACAGGTGTACCTAATAAAGTGGCTAGTGAGTGTATGTATTCCGTTTATTTTGAACTCCTCAGAAGGAAAGTCTCACTTGCGTTCTTGCATGCTTATTTGATGGATATGTAATTCTGGCTGATAGTTACTGCTTCCTAAAAGAGATTTCTATAAACTTTTATTAAATCTAAAATAACAAAATCTCTCTTGCTTATAGGCAATTACAAACTACTAAATTGTTAAGCCAAATGGTAGGTCGTGTTGTTAATACCAGACCTGTATTTAAAAGACCAGGCATGCAGTCAGAGAAGCTGATGACACTGTTGTTGTTTTTGTCTTGACTGGAAAAAATCTCTCCCTCCTCCTACATACTGAACCCACAGCTGAATGGAACAAGCCTGTGCCCCCTCTCTTTCTCTCTGTCTGTGGGCTGTCACAGTCACTCTGGGTAATGTAGGAAATCACAGACTGAATATCAAATACTGAGTGGTTGTACCAAAAAAGTACAACTGATTCCACTGTTCAAACTCGAATAACAGCCTATTTAAATACACTTATTTCATGCCTTCAAACTACTTTTGTGTAATAATCAATAATCTCTCGCAGTTTTAAAATCACTCGTAGTAAAAGTGTATTCACACACAGCACTGTTTCTTTCACCACCTCGGTTCAGCATAGCAGAGCTGCCATCGGGTCATTATCCTGGAGCGGCTCAGTGAAAAGCTTCAAGGACTGTGCTGTGGGTGAGTCTGAGAGGAAAAAGGTGGGAGGCGGAGGTTCAAGAAGGAGAGGAGGAGTGCACCGGAGGACGAGTGAGGGGGAGGGAGAGCAAGCGAGCTGAGGTCTGGTGGTTGGAAAGGAGAGCGATACAGAAAATATGATACGTCAGTTTGTAGATGCTGAACAGGAGCTTCATGGCCTTTTAATACAAATGACATGTGAGTAGATAGAACATGTTTCACTAGACTTTTTGACTCATCTGATGTTCTTATTTTCATGACTTACGTTTACTGAATTTTAAATTTTTCAACAACACCAAACCACCTCAAACGGGAGAAAAACAAGCTCCCTCAACACCAGAGGAGGTGAGGATTCACTCAACTTGTCAGATTCCAACTATACTACTTTTAAATGTCCACTCACTGTCCATAAAAGGTAAGTGTCAAAATAGTGTCCATATAAATATTTCCTGTGGCCGCACCATCGCCACATCCACCCTCCTGCACTCATTACAACCCCAACAAGAGTTGTACGCACTACCAACAACATGTCTTTGTATGTTCACAACCAATTCGTCTGAAAGTCTTAACAACAGGAACATTTCTGGAGTATCAGGTGGTAAAATTCAACCCACTTGTGCCTGATGACGACAAGAGCCAGACTCAGTATTTTTGTATTTTCGGAAACCAGCCCAGTCACCAGAAGGAAATATCAGCATTGTACATCTCTGCAAACCACAATATGTTAAATTTTCAAATTTCACGTATATCATATCAACATTTGATGAAGTACTTGAGTTGACTTTGTCATCAGGAGGTGGAGGGGATGGTGGATGGCATGTCTGCTGACCTACAGACCACAGTTTGAGACCAACAAACAACAAAGTCGGTTGTGAGTTAGTGAGTCACTGGGTGCTGTAAGTAACCCATAGCTGTTTTTGCAGCGTGGATAGTGGCACAAAGAGCAGTTGTTTTTACCGAAACATGCTGTGTTTCCTGCCAAGACTGTGACACAAAAAGCATTTGTGTTTTATAAGACATAGCTGTTTTTCAAGTGTAGATTGTGCCCTCAAAACTGGGTAATTTAAGCCAAAACATTTTCTACTTCTTACCATAACCAAGTGGTTTTTGTGCCTAAGCCTAACCTCATGTTAACCACAGCGTTGTTGAGACTTTCAGTGTATCCGCTAGATCAAAATGTGCAGAAGCTTACAATGCTAACTTCTGGCAGTTGGGTGGTGAAAAATGAGGTGAAACACTAACACTGTGCTTATTAAATGTCTTCTGTTTCATATCTTTGATATTCAACTTGTTCCAAAATACATGATGGTCCTCCTTTTAGTTTCTGAGATACAGCCATTTTACTATCATGCTTTGTTTAGGCACATTGGATTACTGTTCTTTTCCTACAATAAAATGAAATATACAAATTAAAAAAGTAATTCCATGTGCTCAAAGACTAAGTACAGTGTGATGAGAAAAACCTAATTTGTGCTTTGGAAAACAGAGAACACTTCAACCGAAGGAAACTCAAAATTGCTGCACAATAGGTGAATGATTACTGCTGTGTTTGAGTCCTGAAAAAGTCTCAAGTATTAACAAAATACCTGTAAAGAAAAGTGTTGTACAATGTGTTTGTGGACCAAAGCACAACATTTAGTTTTGATCCAATACCAAGTTATACAGGGCCAGATTAGTTTATACAGAAACTGCTGCTTTTTATTGTAAAAAGCAGCTTATGAACTTTCATGTAGGAGAAAGCAGTGTGACATGATTTATGAGGTGAATCATCAGTCTGCTGAAGTTACAGCTAATGATGACCAAGAGCAGTAAATGTAATATTAACCAGTGCTAAAGATCGGATTTGACTGAAATATTCATTTCACTACTATGTACTTGGATACTCCTTGCCTCTGTCTCTGAGGTATTCCCCTCCACCTCCTGTTTTTTCTGTTGCAGCACCAAGTTTACATGTGTCAGAGTCAGGGTGCGTGGTGCATTTCAGTGCACATAACACAGCAGCTGTGGAAACACAAAGAGCACATGCACCGTGTTCACTACAACAGAATGTTGTTTACAGTTTTACTCTTGAAATATACATGACTACAACGTAGAGGAGAGAAACCGATCCCTTCTTTGGTATCAGTCCTATTGGCGCTAGAATTGATCTTCAAAACAAAAACATAGTATCAATATAGAGCTATCGATCCGCCCATCCTTGACGGCTGCTGACTCGCATGCATGCAACTGTGTTTTCTTTTCTGTAAGACGGAAAGCTCTAAAAGTCAATAATCTTATTTATGCAGTAGCTGACAGAACAATCTCAACTCAATGTCCTCCCACTTGCTCACCCCGGAGCCCCTGACTGCATCACACGTGTGCTGAAGACCTTGTGATAGGCCTGAAATCTGCTGAGCGAGCGAGCGCGTGGACCCCAAGGCCAGGACTGAACTGCCAAACCCAAAGCCAGAGTCTGTTAGTTTTTAAAGAACAATCTCAACTCAAGAGTTTGCTTACTCGCCTGCTTGTTGTGGAGCTTTCATCAGTATTACATGGTCTTTAACCTCCCCTAGAGACATGCATCACTTTAGGTTAATCTGATGGGGGGGCGTACCTATGTTCCCCGGGTTCTATATTCCCCGGGTCCTATGTTCCCCGCTTTGTATGGGACCCCAAAAGGGTCCTATGTTCCCCGCTTTGTATGGGACCCCAAAAGGGTCCTATGTTCCCTGCTTTGTATGGGACCGGGGAACATAGAACCCTTTTTAATAATAAGAGTTCTGTGTTCCCCGCTTTTCCCCAAAAGGACCCGGGGAACATAGGCCCTTTTTTTTAAAAAAAGGGTCCTAACCCCTAACCCCTTTTTCTCAAAAGGGTTCTATGTTCCCGGCAACAGCAGGGAACATAGGACCTTTTTTCTTAAAAAGGGTCCTATGTTCCCTGGTCCCATACAAAGCGGGGAACATATTTCCTTTTGGGACCCTTTAAAAAAAAAAGGGTCCTATGTTCCCCGATCGGGGAACATAGAACCCGGGGAACATAGAACCCGGGGAATATAGGGATGACTCCATGTGATGGCTAATTATCATGTTAAATAAGCACCAGAGTTACTCAATCTTCATCTCTGAGGCGCAAAGAAAATAAAATCAAGGCCCCTTCGCACATGCACTGCAAACCTGAAATTATCAAGACAATAACTGGAGGAGCTGAATGTGAGAATGCAAATGTCTGAATCAGTTGGACTGGACATGCTTTCAGACCTAGAGCTGTCTTGCTTTGGTCCGAATCAGGGACTAATTTTGTTACAAAACTGCATGTGTAGCTTTTATCTGTGTTTTATTGTTTTGTTTTATTGCTGTACAGTGTCCTTGAGTGTTGTGAAAGGTGCTTATAAATAAAATGTATTATTATTATTATTATTGTTATTATTAACTGCCTAGAGTTGGTTCGTGTTCTCACAGCAGCATGGTCAGAATTTCCATGCGGGAAAAAAAGGAAGAGTACACTTGCAAGATAAATGTGACACTTTCTAATGTCACAATGGAGGGACACGATAAGAGCTTGATTGGACCAAACCAAACAGGGCAGGTGTGAAAGCACCTTGAATGGAATTCACCCTGCAAGCTCCCTGATACAAAGTCAGTTTAATGTCCGATTGAGTCCATGTGTTAATAGAGCAGGTCACTGTCTGGAGGATTCACAGCGAGCAAATGGGTGTATTGATGACGTTTCTATCAAGAGGCTTGCGCCAAAGTGAAAGGAAACAAAAATTCCAGGGTGAAAAAGAAGAGTCATTTGCACAAATACTGCAGCGGAAATGAGATGCAGAGACACTGAATCTTCTGCTGGTAAAGCTTCAAGCCGAAATTGTCAGACGAATGTCCCGCCTCCTGCACGCTCTACCCAGGCACCATCCCTCGCTAGGGGTGTAACAATCTATCGATCTGGATCGGTATATCCATTCAGTAATCAACGAACCTTATCATCGATGCAAAGTGAAAACATCAATCTATATCATCATCTTTAGGTTTCGTCTTTATTTTGAAAGTCTGTGTCACTGTCAAACAGCAGCAGCCAAGAACAGACGACAGAACCGTATTGCGGCAGAATGTGTAATATCAGCAAATATCACATTGTTGTCCAAAGTATATCACATTGTATCGTGATGAAGCTGGTGAGTTACACCCCTATCCCTCACCGAAACCAAACAGTATTTCCAGAAGCTGAGAACACTTCTGACGCAGACAGTCTCTTGTGCTACATGTGTGAAAGGGAAACTCTGGACGGATTCTGCACCTGATTCTCCGGACATTGTTAAAAGATTTTTTGGGGTTGTGTGTAAAAACCTTCATCACTGTATCATCAAGGCAAAGGAGGTTAGTAAAACTCTTGTACAACCACACTGTCAAGGTGGCCAACATCCTCTCCTTACGTGCTTTATTGTCATTTATGCCAACTGCGTGGAGGAATAAAAGAAAAACCAACATAATGTTCTACATATAGCATGAGAGCAAACAGGCACCTCTCTCACATCAGGTGCCAAATATCGTCTTTTCATGTCTGAATCAAGCTGTAAGGAACATTAACGTAAAAGTCACTTACATCTAAATTACAGAAAACCATCACGGCAACAGATAGATGAAGTACTCCACGTCTGAAAAGGCCTCACAGTACAGAACTCCTGAGTGGGCGAGGAGGTGAACCTTGAGTCGAGCTTGTGCTGTTGGCTGCTGTTTTGTCAGGAGCGAACTGTCGGGCTCAACATATTTATATTTTAAAAACTGAAAAAAGATCAATACTACACTCATAGTGGAACATGTTGGTCAGACGCCAGACATGTGATTATGACTCTGTGTAACCGTCACCAGCTGAGGTTTCAGTCTTAATGTCCTGTGTGTGTTCTGGTAAATTTCACAACCTCTTAGAAAACGTCTACAACAGTACTCAGGACATTATGTCACTGTCGGTTGTACAATAATCTATACGTACAGAGGCCATCAGAGTCCAGCTAAACTAAATATGTGAATGTGCCACATCCAGCCCTTTCCAGAATATTAAAATGCCACGATAACCTATTAATATCACATTATGTCACCACTGATCTGCTAAAACTCATCACTGACTTCATTAACGTGTTAAAAACCTGCTAAAAGCTATTAAACTGCAGCCCCTGAACATCACACTGGTTTACCAGGACACCACAAACAGTCTAACCTCTCTTCCAAATCAGTTTGCATGGTATATTAAACTGTGGGTAACCATAGCAACAACACTTTTACACTTCACACATCATTACTATTTATCTCAGTGGTCAAACTCACCAAAGCATGTATTAAAAAATGACTACACATACTCTATTAAAACAGAAAAACTGGCCAATTAGACAAACAAGGACCTACTTTTTATCTTTGGTATGAGGCCATGGGATGTGAGCACTCATGCTGACAGTAGGTGATCTGATATTCCCGACACATTTCAGCCAGATGACACTGATAAAGGATGTTAGCTGAAATGCATTGGTCTCTTTATATTATAAGTGTTTCTGGATGTTTGATCTATTTTTCCTGTTAAAACCTGCCAGAGCCTTTCCTAAGATATTAAAAACTGCTCTACCTGCTCAAACCTGTTCACGCTCATTATAAACTGCATTCCAGAGTCAACACACTAGTGACTTAAAACAATGAACTCTATCCACCGGTTTCGTGCCCATTCTCACTATTTTATGTGCATTTTTAAATATTAAGTCACAGACAAGTTGATGTATCGCTACAAAAACAAAGTGCAATGGAAATGCCTGAAGCAAATTAATGATCGTGCACATGAAGTGTGTGAGTTAAACGTTACTTGTGATGTGAAATGATAAAAAATAGCAGCAGACAAAAATGTCGGATCTCTGTGAAACAATGAGGAAAATAATGTTCTTGAAATGAATATTTAAAATATACAGAAATACAATATTTTCATCACATTTTCCAGCTTTTTTTATTGATTAAGTTTCTGCACACTGCTCTTGCTCAGCTTCACAATTTATTAATAACACTAATGTTATGTTATGTTATGTTATGTTATGTTATGTTATGTTACGTGAACACTCTTGATGGAGGTCGAGGAGGACCGAAACGTTAGTGCTATCGATAAATTGTGAAGCTGAGCAGGAGAAATGTGCAGGATTTTCTGTTCAACGACTCAAGTAATATTTTCCAACGCACCAGCAATCGAAACAGTTGGATGTGCAAATACCTTCCTTCAAACTAACCGTCTAAGTTTCAATTGTCATTCTTAAATTCCATCATCCAATTGTGGCCTCTTCCTCTACAGTGGTTTAATGGCACTCAGCTAGAGAGTAATGCTACCATTATTTTAGCTCCATGAACCAACTCCTACACCAAAGGCCTTAGGTCTTCACGCATTGGGGTTGTGATGGATAAACAGCACAAAAATATAAAAGTATTTACTTGTGAATTTTTCGCATCAAAGCTATTCATACCAGAGTGCCCACTAACTCACCTGGTGGAGCAGGTGCCCCATGTACAGAGGCTGTATCCTTGCTGCAACGGCCACAGGCTCGATTCCATGTTATGGGGAATTCTTAATTGCCCAAAAATATACTGATATGAGGAGTCAAATCATAAACACCTGAGTGAATCACGACAAAATTTGGTACAATTAACCCATAAACTTTTTAACTGTTAGGAAACAGTATGCCGTTTTTTGTTGGGTGGGGCTTAGCTGGAGGCAAAACAATTCTCCACAGACATTTAAAAGTGCTAGCTAGCAAGTTCTGTTGGTTTGTTTCAGACAATGGAGGAAGATGATGTGAGTGGTGCGTTCAGAAATACTCATTCTGAGTGTCGAAGCGCACTCTGGGCACGGCCTTAACTGTTCATTAATTCATGCAGAAATATAATGCTCCATTTCTTCGACCAACAGGGCTCTCATTTTAGTGTAGAGCGTCAGACTGAATTTACCAACGCACCATGTCAGGTCACTCACTCTCCGGGACCGCCAGTGTTACTTGAATAAGTAAACACTGACCAACAGGACCAGACTGGCCGACCCGCAATTTAATTTTGTCTTTAATGTTATTATCTTATATATATTATCTTTGCAATATGATTATCTTATATAATGTTATTACTATCCTAAAACATTCTCCAGGTCCTCTGAAACTCTGCAGGACTTATTTCCACCCTGCCCAGCAACAGTACCGTGGAGAACGGTCCCTAACTGCGGGGAGAATGGAGCAGGCTTCCCCGGAGGTCCGCTGCTTAACTCTGACTTATTTCCACCCTGCCGACAGTGGGACTTATATTCATTGTGCCGACAGTGGCTTGGAAAACCGCCCATAACCGTGTCACACGGGGAGAGGGAAGAGGGAAGGCGGCTGGAGTTCCTCCAACATTTGTGGTTAGATTATCATATTTTTTTATTGACAAAAATATAGGCTGCTTCAGCTGATTTTTTTATGTGCACATGTGCCCCGAAATATTTTTTACAGCTCGCACACACCTATTTTTAGTCGCAAATGCGAGTGAAACGCTCGCACAGTCGAGCGCTGGGTACGGAAGCTAACGTTAGCTAATGTGCTAAAAAGTTAGCGTTGCAGAGAAATCCAATCTTCCTCTTAATCCCTCCCCAGTTTCTGATGAGGTGGACATGATAACCCTTAATACACATAACCTTATTCATCCCTACAACAGGAAATACTTTCTCCCTAACCTGATATGAAGTGTGCGCTGCACATGTGAGCATTTTTGATGATGGTCTCCGTCCAGTCCTTTGGTCTTATCGCATTTAACCATCTTTGTTTTTGTTGACGGGCAGTGGCGGCTGGTTTTGAGCCATGACTCCTTCTATTCTGGCTCCCAATAACATAATAAGACAGCCTTTTAAGAGTCCTGTGTAGCCTACAGCCCCGTGGGGGAGAGGCAGGACGTCACTGTGACGTCGGCCCTAAAAGGGGCTAGAAAAAGACAACATATGAATTTCTGGATGACCAAGAAGAGAAGGACCAACTGTCCACATGTTTTGCATGCAACAAATCAAATCAAAATATTTTCCTATCAGTCAGATCCACAGTAATCAAGCATCATTGGATCAGCTCATCAATCCAATCAGGAAGTTAAAGATCGGCTCGACCATGATGACAACAGAGATGAAAAAAGGTTTGTAAATCATGAAAACAACAACACAACAAGGTCAAAACTAACTCACACACTTCAGAATTTACAATGAAATACGTATCAACCGACAGATAAAACAAACTCTACACTGAAAACCATAAAATGTGTGAGACAGGACACAGCTGGATGAAGGTAATATCAGTGTGTGTGTGTGTGTGTGTGTGTGTGTGTGTGGGTATGAGTGGATGTGGGGGAAGGCGAGGTGTATGGTTAACCATAGACTGAGCTCTCTGTCTCTCTCTCACACACACACACACACACAAACCATCACTTGCATTGCACTGCAGGCTTGAAATCTAGGTCACGGTAACACACACACACACACACACACACACACACACACACACACACACACTCTCACACACACTCACACGAATACACACACACACACACACACACACACACACACACACACAGTGTTTAAAGGCTCAACAGTAAGAGAGAGAACAATCAGATGTGATGAAGACGAGGCTCGGTCTGTCAGCTCACCACTGAACTACTTCAGACTGCTCAGTAAAGCCCTCACAGCAGAAACCCACCGCCTCTAAAAACACTGTTAGATTTCATCAGTGTTTCGGTGCTCGCAGCCTCGCACAAGTTGTTCTTTGATGAGGTGTTGCAATGTTCTTTTCTGTAGTAGCCAGTTTCTCTCAACCTGCCTTGTTTGTCTACGCTGCGACTTGATGCCTTTTAGCACAAGACAGTAAAACGTGTGAACTTGTTGCAGTCAGTTGTGGTTTAGAAGTGTGAGCAGGCAAGGAGACAGCGACAGCGCTGAGTTTCTCTAGCTGAGGAAAAGACGCTCGTGTCTTAATGTTTAGGGCAAAGGTAATAATCATTATGCTGATGATGCAGTATTGTCTCTGTCATTTATAAATTACAACTAACCCGAACAAGTGGAAGTGACGTCTTGACTCTATCAAGAATACTTTAAATATGTTTGATATTTTCATTGAAACCTGGAGAGTCAGAGTCACAAATATATGCTGCTGAGGTAACTGTCATGGAAACAGAGCTGCTTGCTTCTTGCAAAAAGTACAAACAGTGTAAATATAGGATGATACAACATGAATATTTACCTAAAATATAAGGAACTTCTAATTTGCTTGTGTAGGGGCCACCTAGTGGCAACAGGTCCTCAGTTTACACATGCCTGGGGCCTGGTGGTGAGCAAATAACAAAGGAAACTCAATGTAGTGTGTGAAGTACATTTCCTTTCACTTGCTTTCAAGTGTATTTTCAATTTGAACAACCTGAGAGAAAACATGATATTTGACCAAAAAACGGCCCAAATATTCCAACAAAAAAAGATTTTAATGCTGAGAAAATGCAATGACGGCTCATAAAACCTAATTTCTTATACAACTTGTAACAGGTGTTCACTTTACCAGCCTGGAAAGACCATCCTGATGACATGAGCTCAACATTCTGTTTCACCCTCTGCATCAGTCTGGTCTTGGTGCCGCCCGAACCCTTACACTGCGCAGGAGTACTTGCCTGTTCTGCCAGTCAGCTTCACAAAACACTAGGGAACAACTTCATCACCAATAGTGCCCGTTTATAAATCAAGTTTTTGCCAGCTCCAGTCGAAAGAGCCAGAGAATATATCATATTAAGTTGCTGTGAGCTCCAAATTCACCACTTCTCAGCAGAAGAGTACGGACAATGTTATTTCGGAGCCCTACAGTGCAAAACCTCTCTTACTCTGTGGCTGCTGGTTCATGTCCACAGCTGTCTGTACCAAATAGTGGTGTGACACTCATTCCGCAGCAAAATGTCCCCGTCGAACAAGAATGACAGGTTATTATTTGCTTAAATCACTTAAGTCAACAGGCCTATATTTGGGACAGGCCTTTTAATTCCTTTCACACAAAACTGTTGCTCAGCAAAGATCAGGAAGTACACCCAAATTATTTAAACCTGTATAAATATTATAAAAAATAGGCTTCGGATAATATATGGATAATAAATCACTCATTTGCTCCAGCTCAGAGCACTTTAGGATTACGGTACCCAACATACCGACACAACACCACTTTATGCTGTTAAAAGAACACTCACAATTTGGATTGATTTTTTGAAAAACCCTTTGGATTCTTTTGATCTGAGGACCCTTACGGACTAAATGAATATGAATAACTTACAAGGTAATTGAGGAATGGACACGTAATTTGAGGTACACAACAACCTGTTTTTTTTTTACATCCGAAAAACTTCTATAAACAAATGAACTGCTTGGCAACCCGCCCAGGCCTCTAATTGAGACAGGCCGTTATTTGTCAAAATGTGTAGCCACATCAGGCTAGTGAAAAGGACTGGGCATTTAATTGAAGGTTTACGGTATATTTGGGGGAGGGGGAAACTATTGCTAAAATCCCCACAGTTGTTGCTGAAACATGAATTGATGTTTATCCAAAATTAAACAGCCATTTATTAATTTACGTAAAGTACAGATGTGGTACACATAACAGAAAGCAGGGAAATTTAATAAATCAATATTACGGCCATTTTAGCTCAACGCAGATAAAATAAAGTTGACAAATGAAGTCCTACACCTGCACCCTTAACATCCGGTCTCCTTTTATTTTTACCTTTTAGTAAATCAACATATCAATGTCAGAAATAATCACATATTTTAGCAGCTTGTTCCATCTACTCATTAAAGTTATGTGATGTCAACACTGAGTAAAATATTTAAACCCAAGACCTGTTTTTATGCCTCCGTGCCGGCGATCGCGGTGGCTGGGGGCATTATATTTTCGGGTTGTCCGTCTGTACATCCGTCTCATTCTCGTCATATCTCAAGAACAATTTGAGGGATTTTTTTTTTTTCAAATTTGGCACAAATGTCCACTTGAACTTAGCAATAAACTGACTAAATTTTGTTGGTTGAACGTAAAAAAAAATTAGCAGGTTTGTTTTATGGCATTTTTATCCAACACTGGGGCGGCTGTGGCTCAAAGGTAGAGCGGGTCGTCCACCAATCGGAAGACTGCCTGTTCAATCCCTGGCTCCTCCAGTCTGCATGTCAAAGTATCCTTGAGCAAGATACTGAACCCCAATTTGCTCCTGATGGCTGTTCCATCAATGTGTGAGTGTGCTAAAAACGGAGTAACAGATGGTTGCCCCTATCCCTTTGAGTACAATCCCGTTCATAGGCTCATTAAAGAACCCGCACAAGCTTACTAAAAACCAGATTGTGTGCCATACATTTGAATGTTGGCAGGAAAGCCACAAATTATTGGGACTACGGAATATTTTATTTAAACATACTCTATTATGGAATAATCCATTAGTCCCAGACAATATTATAGATGGTATCACACTTAGGTGGAAAGAAAAGGGAGTCAAAGAGCTAGGTGATGTCTGTGATAAGGATATATTTGCCGATTTCACTTTTTTGAAAGATCAATAAAATAAATAAATAAAATAAGAATCAACCAGCCACCCTCCTCCCCTGACAAGTCCCTTCATAAGTAAAGAACAGTCCCTAAAGTGCGGTGAGGTTTGTGGGCCGTGAACGGCTCGTTTCTCCTCTGACACGTCACATACCTGTGTTCGGCTGGCTCGGCTGTTCAGGTACTTCTGGGCAGTCCACACGTCAAGAAGAGGATATTATTGGAGCCGACTCCTCTGTCGCCGGTAAGCCAATGGCCACCATATTTGACAGGAATACATTCCTGTCTGTGTCTGTGACTCCCGTTCAACCCACAATCGGTGGGATTCGCCTTTCGTTTCTGCTGCTGGTTGAAATCTGTAGGCTGCTCGCACAGCGTGCTGAATGATTTAAGCCTATTTTGCTCGCTCAAAACTATTTTTAGTTGCAAATGCGACTGAGGGACGGATCACCACAATGTCGACATTTTACTCCGCGTGTCACGGCACGCTGTTTGATTGCGTTATCAAAACACGCCGCTATTATTTGGCCTTGCTTTTAACTTATTCCACCGAATACTGAATGTGTGTTTTTTGCAATATTCGGCCAAATATATTCGGTTACCGAATATTCAGTGCGTCCGTATATTTCACTATGTGTATTATGCCCCCCACAGGCTACAGCAGTTTAGCCCTAATACACCATCTAAATGCCCAAGATGTAATGCAGATAAAGGTGATATGATACACGTTTTGGAGGTGCACACACTTGGAAAGATTTTGGAATAAAGTTTATAAATATACATCCGAAATTTACAGAAAAGAATTATCCTGGACCCCAGAATATCAATTTTGGGTGATGTAGAAATGTGTAAAGAAGTTAATAATGATGAAAAATTTAACATTATTAATAATGACAGCAGCAAAAAAAAAAAATGCATATTAGTTAATTGGAAATCCAAATATGCACCTCCAATAACACGATGGTGGAGAGAACTACTCTCATACTGCACTCCAGAAAAAATCATGTATAATGTTAAAGACAAGATATGGGGCAAACTTGTTAATAATATAAAAAAGATAGAAGGGCAGATATTGCTTTAGATTAATTTATGGATATTTCTTGTGTGTATGCAGGTTATGAGAGAATATATTTTTGTATTTGAATTAAGATTATAATGAAATGATGTTTGTAGGACAGAGAGAATGTTGAATATGTACATATGATGGGTGGGGAAAGTATGGGGTAAAGGAATGAGTAAATGTTAAAAAAAAAAACAAAAAAAAAAAAAACAGAGTAGCAGGTTGCACCTTGTACAGTAGCCTCGACCACCAGTGTGTGAATGTTTGTGTGAATCGGTGAATGTGACAAACTGTAAAAACTGCTTCGAGTGGTCGGATGACTAGAAAGGTGCTATACAAGTGCAGGTCCATTTACCATTCAACTTTTGAAAAGCATGACAGAAAAACAAAAAGGAAAACAGAAATGATGAAACCCAGACAAATAGGGTTGGCTACCGTTCATAAATGAACCGATACCGGTATCTGGAATTCGGTACCGGTACCAAACAGTACCTTCTTTCGGTACTTTTTAAAGTCTAAACTTCTCAGTTTCAACATTTTATTGAGAACATTTAAGAACAGTGCTGCACGTTAACTTTTGTCTGCACATTTCTTTTGTCGTCATTGTTGCTGAGTCTGAGGTGTGAGTCATGTGCTCTCGCTCCGCCTCCACCTCAGGTACCGACATTTGGCACGATTCATTTTAAGTGAATCGGTACTCGGTAGTAACAACGTGAAACGGTACCAAGTACAAAAAGTACCAAGTTTCGGTACCCAACCCTACAGACAAACTAAACCAATACGGACAGCATGGCAAAACAAGAGAGGACGAAACAAACTGAGATTTAGAATTTAGAAAAAAATATGAATAAAACAAACAACAAAAAAAGACTAAAAATTAACTAAATATAAATAAATAAATGTGGAGTTTAGACCACCTGAAGTGGCCAGTCAGTGTTACATCACGGTCATTTAACCAAGCCCTGGTCAAATGTCAGTTTTCATTTTGGATACTACTTATCTATTTCTTACTCCTACTTTCTAGTGGAGGATCATGGTCAGTTCATGCTCCTGTGATGTGTTTATCATAGGTCCATTTTCAAATGTGTCCTTGTTTTCTCTCCACACACAACCAGAAATCCAAACCAGTATCTCTACAAATGTGGAACATGTACATGTGTTGAAAATCAGAGTTTAAAATGGCAGCAGAGATAGGAATCCCTCGCCGAGGGACAGACAGTAAAACCTCAAATTTACTGCTGTTTCACAGTAGATTTGAACAAGCTGCATTATTCAGTAGCTGCAATGGAAATCTCTCCATGTGATCCTCTCCATTTGGCCAGTATCCACAGGAATATAAAAAACACACACGCACAGGTTTTGTAGAAAAATGGTCCCAGAAATTCAAAGTGCATCACCAGCAGCAGCAGCAGCAGCAGGATTTTTTAAACACTCTGCTAATTTCCACTCGTGCAGACAAGAATCCAAACTTCTGCACATTCCTGCCCTCTGGGAATAATCTGTCTTTATTTCTAATGAATTGCACTGAGATGCATGTATCCCCTGCATCAACAGATCGCAATCTGATTCCAGCAAGCCATGTCTCATAAATTATGCGCTCCCTGAGCTTTTGATAAGCTAATAGACGTCTGAGTGGAGGCAAATTGATGCCGCGCTCATGCGATTCAGACGGAGAGACACGATTCACTATTGATTAATGTTTAGCAGCGGCTGAACGGTGGCCTATCTTGAACATCACACCTCTGTTTATACGACAGAGCACTTTCCTCTCTATTGTTCATTATTCATTAGTCATCTGGACTGCCTGTGGGACTCCCTCCCATCTGCTACGGCTCCATTTCCATATGCCTGGCTCGACCAAGCGAGGCATACATCTGATATGTGGAGAGAGACAGAGAGAGGAGGGAGGGAGGCAACAGAGGGAGGGTATAAATTCATCTCTTTTTACTCCCTTCATCTCTCTTTCAAAAGGTAATGCATTCATTGATGTTATCATTGGGGGAATTGATGAAATGATAAAACTGGAAATAAATTGCTGCTTTGAACGGAGACGGCAGAGGACTGGGACACAACAGGACTGGTGTGGGAAGAAAGAAGTGTGTTTGAGTGCTGTGGGTGGGCGGCAGGGGAGGGAATTTAAAAAGAAGAGAAGAAGAAATGTATAATTAGGAGTTGGCCGAGCAGGCTGCCTACATGGAAAATTCACATTGAATGATCTGACACAGGAAATGCTAAAAAAAGATTCACAGAAGTTTTCTCATTTTTCAATTTCAACGTTGGTTTAACACCTTTATCTCAGCTCAAAACTAAATGAAGGTAATAAGGCATAAAATGGAACAATGGAGCTACTTTGTGCCTTTTTTTGAGGACTGTAATATTCAATATACTCGTGCAAGACATAGAAAACCAGTAATTGAGTTTCAGTGTTCCAGCAGAGTTTGATACTTCTGCTAAATTAACTAAATTTACACCAGAGCTTCTCAATGTGGAGCAGCTGCTTGTAGACAGAGCTGTGACTCCAGTGTTTGATATAATTTGTGATAGAAAATAGATTTAATATTCTTCCTTCGTGTTCTGTGAAATGAAAAGTAAAAGTAAAATTCTCAGATTCACATGACAACTTGACAGCTTCCTGAAAGCTCAGCTTGTTGTTTTTCTTTTAGGAACGTGAGACATCAAAACAGGGTAGAAAAATGTGTATTAAATGCTGACTTAGAACCTGAGACACTGAAGACTACAAAAACCTTCCAGTTTCCAGAAATTGTTGCCGTTGTACATACCATTTGTACGTATTATATCAATGTTTCTAAAGTGATGACGTGACACCCGCCAAGATACAGACCACTGTTTGAGACCAACAAACAACAAAACCAGCTGTGTTTTAGTGACCTGACGCTAGTTAAGAAACGTGGTTCTTTTGTAGCGATCCGTCGCTGGTTTTCCATCAAGGAAAACGCCACGAAAGTGTTTGGGTCTTTTGACCGATTGTAGAGAGCAAGTGTCGCACACTCCAGCTCAATATACATTTCTTTTGATTTGATGACGTTTTGGCCTTTGGGCCTTCTTCAAGATCAACTTCTTAAAGATCAACAAATGTTTGTTGATCTTTAAGAAGTTGATCTTGAAGAAGGCCCAAAGGCCAAATTGTTGATTGCAGAGACACATGTTCTCTACAATCAAGTCTATTGCCAGTGATCAGCACCTCAATATAATTCTTGGCGTGTGTTACTTTTATATTTTAATGTTTTCTTACAGGGACAGTTTCCTGCAGGGATCCTACCACGAAAGTAATTTTCTTGTTTGTTTTGTTACCATGACACTGCTGCATTTCCTGCAAAAGTTTTGTTTGTTTGATTTTTTTCTTTTTACTGTGACATTACTGTGTTTCCAGCTGAGATATTGCCACTAAAGGCCGGTTGTTTTTTGGAGAGACATAAGTGCCATTAAAAGCGGTTGTGTTTTACCAAGACATCTCTACATTTCCTGTTGAGATAGTGCCACAAAAAGCTATTTTTTTAAAGATTATTTTTGGGCGTTTTTTCCTTCACTGACAGGACAGCTATAGATAGACAGGAAAGGCTATGGGCTGTGGGTTAGAGCTGAACCTGAGCTGCTGCAAAGGACTCAGCCTTTAAAGGGTGCTCACTCTACCAGGTGAGCTTAAGGTCAGCCTTTTCACCCATCATCCTGCATTTCATGTCAGGATAGTGCCATGGAAAGCTGTGTGTTTTAAGCCAAAACATGATCTTTTCCTAACAGTAACCAAGTGGTTTTTATGCCTACACGTTGTTGAACCACAAAGAAATGTGAAAATGTAATGTGTCCACTTCATAATAATCTACAAATGTAACATACCTATGGTTTGTGGAAACATACAATGCCAACATTTATTCTGGAAATTGGGTTGATCTTGAAAGATATTAATAAATAAGAATAACATGGGGTGGCTTGTTGTCCAGCCCTTTGCTGTGGTAACACACCTGCAAATTCAATAATATTCATGTCTGAGGAGAGGAAGTTGGTGGGGACATGATCAACAAAAACCATTTTGGATTGACTCAGTTTATCGCAGGCAATAAGTGCATAAAAATGATCAGGACGTGAGTGTGAATTCTACAACGAATCTAACCAACTTTGACTATTCATAAAACATATTTGTAAATGTGGTGAAGTTAGTGCTAACCAGCTTTCTCTCTAAAAATACAGAATCAGTGGTTTTGTAAAGGGTGAGAAAATATTGGCTTATGAAAATTTAGAAATGTAAAATTTCAACCAGAGCCTGCTCTGTCAGTCAGCTGCTTATACTGTAACTGTATTCTCTGCACACATGGGTGAAACTGCACTGACATTTCTAACAGGAACTGACTGCAGGTTAAGGTTTTTCCTTTGCCCTCTAGTGTAATATTGATCTGTGTGACACATACAGTATGTAATCAATCAAACTGTCTCATATCCATCATATCAGAGGCGGATGACATTGACTGACCAATACTGTTTTTGTTTTGTTTTTTTAAAATCAAAAACAAAATTGATTGATATTGTTGTTACCCTCATCTGACCGTGACCTCATTCTTTTTCCATACCGTAAGTCGTAAAATTAACACAAAAGTAAAATACTCAGTTACAACTGAAAATGAATCATATATGTAAAATGTAAAAGCTTCACACTTCTTCCCCCCGCAGCACAGATGATCTATACAATCAGCACAGTTTCAAGGTGGACACCCAAGATTAGTGTCACCCATTCAGTATCTGACCAAATGTCTCTCCTTCTGTTCCTGAGTTATGACGCTGAGTAATAGCCAGTAAAGTGTTCTTGTTCATTATGATGTCACAGTGAAGTTGACCTTATAGATGTAAATGTCATCATTTCATCATTTTATCCTGTTACATATTTTTTGTATGAATTCTTGAGTTCCAGCCAAAAACATGCTTTGTAAGGTCACAGTGACCTTTGACCTTCAACTACCTAATTCTAATCAGTTCATTCTTGAGTCCATGTGGATGTTTGTGCCAAATTTGAGCAAACTCCCTCAAGGTGTTCTAGAGATATCCTGTTCACAAAAATAAGACGAACGCAAGGTCACAGTGACCTTTGACCACAAAAATATAATCAGTTCATCACTGCGTCGAGGTGGATGTTTGTGCCAAATTTTAAGAAACTGCCTCTTGAGATATCACCTTCGCAAGTATGGGACCGACAAACGGAAACCCAAAAAACAAAATGCCTCTAGGCATAGCTATTGCTGGCACAGAGGCATAAAAATGTACTTAAGTAAAAAAAATAATAATAATAAAAATTTAGCAAATAAAATCATACAGAAGAATGTCAGAAAGTCATCTAGTACATGTTACGGCATCAATCAGGAAACTGAGAATTAGAATAAGAAAAAAATGACCTTAAAGAATCTCGTCAAAATCGCAGGTACATAATTAAATTAAAATCTATAAAACTGGAAATTCTAGGGTTTTCACTTTACTCTTTTCATGAGTTGAGGGATTTTCATGCATTTTAATTGGTCGAAGGGTCACATATTCATCTCAAGCTTGAAAGAAATCCTATAAAACTCTTCAGATAATGTCTCAAATGCATTGCTCTCAAGCTAAAAACATACATATACCCTTTCCCACCCAAATCAGTGCATATATGTGATTTTTTTAGACACAGGAAAAACCTGCTAATAGAAAATAGACTTAGATCTTTTCTACTGCCAGCAGACAAGTATGCTTTTCCAGGTGTGTCATGTTCAACGTCACAAATTCAAATTCAGTGACGACAGTTTGGATTGAGATGGATGGAAGTTGTGGCAGTGGGTTATTGCAACGCACCAGAAAAAAAATGAGTACATCCCCTTAGCGCGTCCACTCCAGCTCTAATCGGACTATCCCACTAAAAACCCACTACAGACAACAGTTAGATGTTAGTGGGTGTTTTTGGGTTTGTGTCCAGTGGGAAAGGGGCTATAATTGAGATTTCGATTTTAACCTGACAATCAACATATTTTATGACCCTATCTCGCATGATCAGTAAAATCTTTAAGGCAAAGTAATAAGTAACTACAGCAGTCACATCACCTTAGAGGAGTAAAAAGAACTGGTACAGTATTTCCCTTCATACTTATGTCGAGTACCTAAAATGGTTCTGAGTAATTCACCAAACCAACACAAAGTCACAGTTTGACCCAAACTTCACCCATCAGCCACCTCACCGCTTTGTGACGACCATGAGAGGATTATCAGAGGAGGTAATCTCATGTTCTGTCACAGTAAACTGCACCATAGAGGGTTTTTAGAGCTCTGTGTGTGTGTGGATGTGTGTGTGTGTTCAGCCCTTAGGGGCAGGGCTGTCAGTAACGTGAGACATGGCCCATGTTGATGGTCGGGGGGTCCGTCTCTGGAAGGTTAATGAAACGCAGCTCTCCTCTTCCTCACTGCGTCAGGGAAATTCAAACCCCCACGGGAGTCGCAGACGACCGATATATCTGGCTGATCCTGGACTTTTATTCAATATTAGATATCAACTTCTGACATGATGTAAGTTTCTTTCTGAACAAAACTGCAGAGAAGTCGTCTGTGAACTAACAGAGTCACTTTTCTGCTTTGTGTTTTAACCGTTCATGTTGTCTCAGTGTTGCTAGTGCACAACTAGCAAAAGTATTTGCACACACAAGAAAACAAAGAAGAATTCAAACTACATAACAACTACTACAAAATTTGAAAAGGAGGAGGCGGAGCATTCCAAAATTTCAGGTGCTATGGCCGCAAAAGCTTGAGGACGTCATGTCTTAAGGCGAGTGCCAGGGCCTGAATCAAAGGTGTTTTTCATAAGAAACATTCCAAGGTATGAGTATTGTTGTAACAAGATAAAGGGGTGTTATCCTCGAGTGCCACGAAACAAGTGTTGTACCATAACCCATAATTGTTGTCTAAGCCTAATTTTTATACAAGTGTTCATGCTGGTTCAAATAAACTATTTGATTGTATTTTCCATCTTTGCTGAATGTTCCTCATCTTCTCTACATTCTTACTTGTATTCAACATTCATATCCCACTCATACACTTGGAAATGTTCAGAAAAAATGCCCTCCTCGGGTTTTATAATGGGTCTCCATGGGACAAAGCGAGAGTGAAGAGGGGCTCTAAAATTGTCTAAAAAATTTCCCTTTAACTTGCTGCCATGGCCACAATTTTCATTCTACATACTCAATTCATACACAAATGTAGGAAAATTCCTTCCTGTCCTTATGGAATCACTCACACTTACATATTTGGCTCAGTGAGTTTCCAAGCGCAGGGAGAGACAAATTTAAATCAAGGATTACTCATTATGAGTATCATTTAACTTTTTAATTACATTCATACTAATCAAACCTATTTACACTTTTCAAACTATTCCTACTACTTCACCTTCTTCTCACACATTTCAGTCAATGTTGCAGTGAAGCATCAACCTTTCAAAGAATCTAAAATATTTCTCATCATTCATACATCTTACTATATAACGACAAAAACTCTGTTTGCGTGTGTGTGTCTCTTCCATGTTTTTCTCCTCACTGACTTGGTCAATCCATGTGAAATTTGGCACAGTGGTAGAGGGTCATGGGAGGATGCCAATGAAGCAATATTACATCAATTGGCCAAAGGGGGGCGCTATAGCAACCGACTGAAATGTCAAACTTTGAATGGGCATATCTCATGCCCCGTATGTCGTAGAGACATGAAACTTTGCACAGAGATGCCTCTCCTCATGAGGAACACATTTGCCTCAAGAACCCATAACTTCCGCTTATATAGATTTTCCGCCATTTTGAATTTTTTGAAAAACACTTCAAATGGATCTCTTCCTAGGAAGTTTGAGCGATCTGCATGAAACTGGGTGAACATAATCTAGGGACCAATATCTAAAGTTCCCTCTTGGCAAAAGTTGGGAAAACTGACTAAAACTGAGCTTCTATAAGGCAATGAATATTGCGGAGGGCGTGGCTCATCACATAAAGGTGTAGAACATCTCAAGGGTTTCACCCATCACCACGCAACTTTGTAGGCATATGACCACACATAATCTGAGGGGACCCCTCCATTATTGACCCCATCATACAAAATGGGGGCGCTAGAGAGCTAATTTCTTATCTAGGCCTAACCGCCATATGGCTTTTTACTAAACTTGGTAGATATGTAGAACAGGACGCCTCAAGGTGACTGGAGAAATGGTATGCTGTACATAATCACGGAAACTGTCAGTGTGTCATTCTGTCTGTCCCACGTTTTTCTACTCACTGACGTGATCAATCTATGTGAAACTGCGCATAGGCATTGAGGACTGGCATAGGTAGAAGGTGACAAAGCTACCAATGGGGACGGACTAGTTAATAGTATTATTCAAAATTCAAAGCAAGCAATGTAGTGTAGCATCAGCAACTTTGCAATGAGCATTCACACCCACAATTTCTTAAGAAACTGCAAACTCAAGTTAACCTTAGCTCTTCTTAAACAAGCAACATTAAATACTGCTTACATGTCCATCCATTATAACATGAATCCATATAGAAGTATAATATTTAATATTCAATGTATGATGTATTCTAGATGAGCACATTTCCTTTTGATATTTGGTGAAAATGCTTTTGAATGCAGAGCTTTTATTGGTAATTAAGTATTTTTACACTGTGGTATCATCATTTTTTACTTCAGTAAAGGATCTGACTGCTACACGTGTATGTTGCTTGTGATAAAAAGTTATTTCTCAAATTCTTCTTTCTTCCTCATGATCTCCTCCCTCGTTTCCTTTGTTCCCCCTCAAATCATTCCTTTCTGTTGCTCACACATCCTCATTCCTCCTCATACCACCAGTTGTTCTCCTGAGTTACACTGCACTGTGCTGTATTCCACACAGTGACGACCGCCCAGATGTTTAACGCAAGGCGCTGCAATTATCACGCTCTATTTGTGTGCACATGTGTACGCATGCAGCATGTGCACCCAACGTGTATTTCGGCGGTCGCAAACTGGCGTCCTCTTCTTCACCTGACAAATATTTACATTAAAAACTTCTCCTGCTCCTGGCTGGTAAATGAAATTTGACACTTTGAAAGGTTGCGGTTATCTTCTTGCTCTCAAACAGCTGACTCACTTCCTGTTGTGTGTGTGTGTGTGTGTCTCGTTTCTATATCATAAACTTTTGCAAAATCATGTCACAGTTCGGTTATGCATCAGCGCTGTGCACCGCGAGTGTATGCAAAGGTGTGTGTGTGTGTGTGTGTGTGTGTGTGTTGAAATCAGGTACAAGGTGTGTGTGTTTCTAGTTTTGTCTTTCTTTTTTTTTTTTTTACTGTAAAAACACTCAGAGTGGTCGGCTTATTATAATCCATGTGCTGGTATGCACTATGAATGTGCAGAGAAGACGGGGGGTCGTGTATGTAAAAGATGGCTGGGTGGAGGAGGAGTGTGTGCGTATGTGTGTGTGTGTGAATCTGTGAATGTGTGTGTGTGGTGGGGAGGTGTGGGGGGGTCTCTGGATTGTTGCAGCAGCTGGTTGGCTGCTGGGCTGGTTTCCATGGCAACGTGTGTAAAAAAGAGTACAGGCTCCGTGCCTCAGTCCTGTATTGATGCTCTGTACAAAAGAATAACGTTTTACAATTACATGCCCTCCACTCTCTCCATCGGTCTGTCATTAATCCTTCTCTTAACTCAAACACTGACAGTCATTTCTTTAAGAAAAAAAAAAAAACATGGCCGATATTAAAATATGGGTTTAATTAATAGACAATATGCAGACTCTCCTCATCAGTCTGAATCTGTGGGCGAGATGATTTTTTTTCCCACTCATCTCATCCAAATTCAATTTCAGTAACTGATTCAATTTTTTTTTTTGTTGGATTTGCTGCTGCTCATATTCAGCAGGGGGATTAATTTAGTGCGACGCACAGGGGAAACCCACCGAAGGACTTTTGCGGTTCTTCCTCACAAAAATAGTTCAGTAGGTGTGAAACAATCCACCTACAGAGGGACTCTACAAGGAGGTGATATAGAGTCGCCCTCAGCCCTGCTGGTCACAGTGATGTTATCTCTGCCTGCAAAGACACAGTTTGATGGTTTGTGTTGAAGTAATTGATTTTATTATTCAGACTGTTTGACAGGTCTGCTTAAAAACTCTGCTGCACAGACGAGCTTCGGTCAGAAACGCAGAACTTGAATTTAAATTCCAGCAGAGAATCTTATCAAGATACTATGAAAGTCAAAGAATGTGCATCACTTATTCTTGAGACTTGGGTTTTTTCTTTTCAATTAGTCTGGGAAAATATATTTTAAAAGATCTAGAGATTTATTTCTTATCTTGTAAGACCTGACAGAGCTGACGTCTTACACACTTGACAAAAAGTTATTTATTCATTCACTATAAAGCTCAGTTGTAGTGAGAGGCCATTTTATTTTAAGCTGCCAAGAGTTCTGTAACTGCTAATTTAAACCACTAATTTTTGAACCATATCTCTCATTTATTTTTCAATTCAATTCAATAGAAATTTATTTATCCCGAAGGAAATTCTTGTGTCAGAGAATGCTTCAAATTACAGTAACACTAAGAACAGTAACCATTTTAACGATTCACAACCAGTTTGAACCAGACAATCAGTGGGTTCCTTGGGTCAGGGTTACTAACTGGGCCCAGTTTTAGAACAATAGAGTTTTAAATATCTGCCAAAATACAAAAATATACAAGATAAGAAGTGTTTTCAAGGAGCAAAAGCAAAAACCAGTGTCTAATATAGTAGCAATAGGAGTTAGATAAGTACAAGAGTGTTGTATTTAATGTGATAAAACAATGAGAGGTAGTATTGCACATGATTTAGAGGAGCTACAAAGCTACATAGTTGACCTGTTATGGTTGAGACAGACCTGATGGCAATACTATTTCATGATTTTATTAAAGAATATAAAACTGACCAGTACTTGAGCTGCATTCCTGCATTTTTTGGAACCAGGAAGTGAGACAAGAGTTCTTATATCTAACCTTTTTTTATGCCTGATTAAATTGTGTTTTTGTAGAAATAATCATTAAAGGGCAAACATTTCCAGAAAAAATACATTTCAAAATAAGAATGATTATAGCAGCACATAACACGGTTAGTTTTACATTTTTTTAATGAATTTAAGAGGTTTTTTTGGTATAGGGCACATGTAAAAGTTACAAACACAAAAGCAGATCAATTTATTTTATGTGAATCATATTAATTTCATATCAATAAATATTTTAAGAGCAATGTTTCACCCCAGAAACAAAATTAGCCTGTTCATAAGTTACAATTTTATTTTATTTTATTTTTGGTAGGACATGATTTGTCCCAGTTCTTAAATGGGAGGTATGAAACACATTTTCCACCAATTGTAAGATCAGCGGTTGGATCCCCTCTCCCCCAGTCTGCATGTTGAAGTATCCTTGAACGAGATACTGAACCCCAAATTGCTCCAGATGATGCTTTATCGGTGTGTGAGTGTGTCATAATACACTGAGTAGCAGGTGGCATCTTGTGTGGTAGCCTCGGCCACCAGTGTATGAATGTGTGTGTGAATGTGTGAATGTGACTCATTGTGTAAAAAGCGCTTTGGGTGGTCAGAGGACTAGAAAGGTGCTGTACAAGTGCAGGTCCATTTACCATTTAAAATAAATTTACAACATAGGTAAAACACTTTGTCTTAAGGTTTACTTCCTAAGGTTTAGGCAACAAAAGCACGTGGTTAGGTGAAGAAAAAGACATCATGGCATGGCTTAAAATAACTGCATTTGTTACTAACATCATGTAACGTCACTTGACACCCATCACTAGCATAGTATACTTCACATACGAGCACACTACACTGTAATTAAAATAACTCCAGTAACTACTGGTTTCACACGGGATTATTAACAGCAGGCTCCAGGATGAAAGTCCGTAGTTGGTTTTACCCATCCACCTCCACTCTGGCCTGTACTATGTGGAGTTTGTCGCTTTTTATACTCTGGTAGTTGCCCGAAGTGCCAGAGACTGCTGCTACCTGCTGCGTCTCATACCACCTTGACGGGTGCTTCTGTGCGTTGGTGACTGACGCAAAGGGCCACTGACAAAGCATCTGTATTTGACCAGTTGGGAGAAAAAATGCTGGCATTGTACATTTCTGTAAACTGTGGATATGTTACATTTGTACGTTATTATTAGCAGACATACATTGAAGCTTTACATTTCAACGATGCTGTGGTTAACACACAGTTAGGTTTGGCACTTAGTTACGGTTAGGAAAAGAAAGTTTTGGCTTAAAATACCTGGTTTGAGGAGCACAATTCCAACTGGGAAGCAGAAATGTCTTGGTAAGAAAAAAAAAATGCTTTGCATGCCTAAAAAGCTGCTGGTGAAACTGGAATGACTTGCTAAATCATAACTGGTTTTGTTGTTTAATGGTCTTGAACAGTCGTCTTGCTTCTTTGACGCACCATCCAACATTTTCTTTTGGTGTCTGGGCTGATAAAATGATGCAAAAGATGTTTGAAGTTAAATTAAATCATGAGTGTGAAGTGGTGGAGGACGCTCTTAAAGAACAGTGTGGAAAAATAGAAGCAGACACTGTAAAGATTAGGGTTAAAATAAATCCAAGGACCTTGGGGTTAAAATGTATTTTGAGGTCATCATCATATCTGTTGGATGACAGTTGCCATTCTGTATGATTACCTGGTAGCAGACTGAGTGCAAACACTTTTTAAAAAAGACGTACTAAAGAGAAAAAAGGTTTAAAGGTTGAACCGTTAAATGAATGAGAACAGTCTTGTGAAGACTGTCAGCCTTGAGCTACCTCTGCACTGCATGCAGCAAGTTGGTTTTGGCAGGAAATCTGATGGATTGCTTCACATTGCAGAAGAGAGAAAAAGGGGGCGCTGATCTTTGCAAAACAGAGCTCACACCTGCAGATTTTTTTTCAAAGTTGGAAGCCTTTAAAGGCTGTGGAAACATTACTGTTAACAGACTGTCTTGCTTGAATAAATGACAAAAAATAAGGAGGAAAAACTGACTAGATTCACTGGAAATGTGGCACAAAACAAAGACTTATAATATGGTTTGTTCCTTAACTAATTTGCATTAGCAACATAGTTTAAAGAGAATGTCACACTGCCAGCACACAGACTTTTCTTCAACATTTCAGCCTTTATATTGCAGCTTCACTGCCAACATCATTCAGATGGTTATTTCTATAATCCCGCATATGGCTAAAATCACTAACAAAAATAATATTTAATGTATATTCAAAATTATTTAAATCCCAAAAGAAGTTTTCTCTCAGCTAACAGTTTAGGTTTTGAAATTCAAAGCAGTTTCAAAACATCTAGCACATCTAGGCTGCCAACCAAGAATAATATTTGGCTGTTAAAGGGGCTACTGTTCAGTTCTGCACAGGGAAATATAACTCCCATGAAACACTGCTGTAATTCCGCTGATTCAGGACAGTATAGGGCTTAAATGTAAAGTATAAGACATTAGAAAGCAGTGGAGGACATTTGAAGACAATTCAGTGGAGTACAGAGAGAACATTCAGCTCATCAGAAGACAATAAAGAATACTGCAACACAATAAAAGACACTACAGGACAGTAGAAGACAATGTAGAAAAGGACAGTAACAAACAGTGAATACCAGTACAGGAGAGCAGACAACAGCAGACAGTACAGTGCAGTAAAGTACAGTAGAGTAAAGTAAAAGACATGATAGAACATGATAGTCCAGGACAGGAGAAGACAGTTCAGTCAGGCATATGGCAGTACAGGTCAGTAGAGGACAGTAAAAGAAGAAGTGCGGTATTTTGCACTTTGAGACCCATTTCTGGGTTGTTCATGATGAAATAGAGTGGTTAAGAACAAAATAGTGATGATTGGCCATAGGCAGCAGCGTTAAGCCAGGCAGGGGAAAGTCAAATTCTCCGAAAATGAGCAATCGTTACTATTTTGGTCTCAATCACTCTATTTCATCATAAACAACCCAGAAATGGAGCTCAAAGTGCAAAATATCAGACTTCTCCTTTAAGTACAGTAAAAGACAGGTCAGTACAACAAATAACAATACAGGACAGTAGAAGACAGTTAAATGAAGTTAAAGACAGTAAATGAAAATACGGGACAGTAGGAGACAGTTAAGTGAAGTTAAAGTATAAGACAGTTAAGTGAAGTTAAAGTATAAGACAGTTAAGTGAAGTTAAAGACAGTAAATGACAGCACAGTAGAAGACAGTTAAGAAGACAGAAAATGAAAACACAGGACAGGAGAAGACAGTTAAGCAAAGTTAAAGACAGTAAATGAAAATACGGGACAGTAGAAGACAGTTAAGAAGACAGTAAATGACAGTACAGGACAGCAGAAGACAGTTAAGTGAAGCTAAAGACAGTAATTGACAGTACAGGACAGCAGAAGACAGTTAAGTGAAGCTAAAGACAGTAAATGAAAATATGGGACAGTAGAGGACAGTTAAGAAGACAGTAAATGAAAATACAGGACAGCAGAAGACAGTCAAGTGAAGCTAAAGACAGTAAATGAAAATACGGGACAGTTGAGGACAGTTAAGTGAAGTTAAAGACAGTAAATGAAAATACGGGACAGGAGAAGACAGTTAAGAAGACAGTAAATGAAAATACGGGACAGTAGAAGACAGATGAAGTTAAAGACAGTAAATGAAAATATGGGACAGTAGAGGACAGTTAAGAAGACAGTAAATGAAAATACAGGACAGGAGAAGACAGTTAAGTGCGGTAAACGGGCAGTAGATGAAAGTGCAGTAAAGTAAAAGACAGTACATTACAGTGAACACCAGCACATGCCAACAGAACACAGTACAGTACAGTAAATGACAGAATAGGAAAGTACAGAACAGAACATGATGGTAAATGAAGACAGTGAAGTGCAGTAAATGAGACATGACAGCAGAAGACAGCACAGTTCAGCACTGTCAGTGTGTGTGTACAGTAAATATAATGTTACACACATTAACAGGACTAACAGGGGGTTTTACTGACGCGTTATTCTGAGTGTATCTTCATTTCTCTCTGTGTTCAAACTGTAAATAGTTATTATGACTGTTCCCTCTGTGTGTTAAAGAGCAGGACTAAACACTTAGACTCACTGAAAAACCCTGCAGCAATTATAGGAAGAGGAAGTGGAACCTCACACACACACACACACACACACACACACACACACACACACACTTTCTTTTTTTGTCCTGCTGTGAATTTCAAATAAAAAATGTAAATCAAGCTCCATTAACTTAGGGACTGACAAACATGATGGATGTGATGTCCAGGCTCACATTAAAAGGAGTACGGGTGATGGTGGTCGGCAGGCGGGCATCTGCTGCTGCGTTATCTGCACTTAGAGAATCTAATCTCCTGATTTGTGATTGGCTGCGCAGGCGGATGGCTCTTTTCTGCCCCTGAACAGGATGGATGGATGAATAAATGGATAGATGGAGGGATATATGCATGGATGGGCCTTTAATCATGCTCGACGTAAACGGTCGCAGATTGCTTTCAAGTCATACTGTAAACAAAAATTAAACATATACTGCTTTTATTCTGGACTGTATTTCAATCTGGGACGTTTAATCTTTATCAGTACTTTTCCTCAGGTATCTCTGGCATCGCTTTCTGACAAATTCATCCACCTAAAAGTATCTGCCTGCATGCTGCACACAAAGGTCATTACATGAACACTGGCACCTCCTGGTGGAGGAAATGCAAAATAATTACATCTATTATGTATTTAACTGTCTTCACAGCAGAAATCTTTATGTTAGTCAGTCATGCCAGTCTTCAATCTTTTATTTAATTAAAAGAAAAGAGATTATTTAACTGTTTACTTCAATTCAAATCAACTTTTTAAAAGCATTTAAATGTAATTTTCTTTCTTTTCTTGTCTTGTTTGTCTTGTTCTAAGATGCTAAAACTCATTTCTCTCAATTCCCAGTACAAACATTGGATTTTTTAAAATGAAAATTAGCTTTAAAGAGCGAATACAACATATTTTTTAGTACTGTTTGCCACATGTATTCCTACATGTCAGCTCAAAATATTACAGAAGGTAGATAAAGGAAAGGAGGTAGGCTGTATGTCTATTTTATTGAGAAAGGGACAGTGCACATTAATTAACATGATCTTTTAAGTCACGTAAATGTGCCAGATGTAGCCACACAGGCTAATTTTCATCTGCAGTCCCTGGCATGCTGATGGTTTATGTGTATATAAGAAACAAAAAAATTAAGTTAAACTGGTTCTACAGAAAGGAAAAGACATTAATGTTGCCCATAATTTGGATTACTAAATTAAAGAGACTACAGCGGCACAACATTTTGCATTGTAATGTAACACTGCAATGAAAATACCACGTTGAAGCTCATAATGTTATATTTCTGTTGAGTGAAGCGAAGATTTAACTCATTTCTAACATCTTATTGTAATATTAATATTTTTGTGTCATTTCACTACATGTTTATTTTGTAATTTGAAGATTCAAAAAATGTGCTTTCTTGGGAAAAAGGCACATTTCCCCTGAAAATTGTTTTTAGAGTTATAGTAATAGTATGTCATGTATGATACAGACAGAAACAGTAACTGAAATTTCCACTGAAGTTCATGTTAAAATGTGACGGTCACAGATACCAAAACTATCTGATGATGACTCAACATTCAAAAGCAGAACAGATTAATTTTCTAACTGCTGTTCACTGGATGGTTGTTCCTGTAATGAAATGACCTACTTCACCAGATAGTCAGATGTCACTGCCCTGTGGTTATTATTATTATTATTGTTATTACAATTATTAATGATAAAAAATGATGATGATAATAATGTATTAATTAATTAATGTTAATTAATAAATAATAATAATAGTTTTCTCCCTTGTCTATACACCTGTTATGCATCATACAGCTCTACAAATAAATAAATAAATAAATAAAAATATTAATACTGCACTAGAGTTTTTCCCCATCGCTCACTACCGCCCTCACCTTACTGGAAAAAGAAAAGCAGGCAAACCAACTGTAAAAGTTAAAATGCATTTAAATGAGTTCCACCCTTTTTAAACATATATTCTGAATTAAAACAGCATTAACACTGTTAAGCTATGATTTTCCCTCATCTAAGCTCAGTGAATGTGCTCTTGAAGTCTTACTTCTTTGTTTTGTTGTTTCACAAAGAAGTTTCACTTCTAATGTGGGTGGATACATCACTGTTGCGTTCAATGTCTCCTCGGAAATTCAAGTTTTTCAACTGCACATGAAATATTTACACTTTGAGTGGGGTTAGAAATCAAATGGCATGGAGCTCTAGTAAAAGGAGGGATCAGGCTTAAAAACACAGCCTGTTTATCATCAACTTCAATTAATAAGCAAGATAATGTTAATGTCCTGCGCCTCCCTTAGTTTAGTTTGGTTTATTTAAGAAGGGGCAGTGCAAATTAATAAATACACAGGGTATATAAATGCTAGGGGGAGACAAAAGGCTATTTTTTACTCGCCTTGTCCGAGATGATACATAAGGCTACCTGGAAATAAAACAAAGCACAAAGAAACAAAAAGAGGAAAAAGATAACAGGGATTAAAAAAGTTGATGCAATATAAACAGACATACAAATAAATGTGCCCTATATAGCAACAACATGGTAAAACAAATAAGCAAACAAGGGGGAAAAATCCTCTTCCTTTGTTATTTTTCTTTATTCTGCTCTAAGTTTAAGCAGTAGTTGTAAGAAGTGCTAATATTCCCACAGTCATTGAACGCCTCATAGTATCAGGGTTACCGCACCGTGTGTGCTCCCTCCGGTCTGTGTGAGAAATGCTCGGATGGAGAGCAGCCTCTGAGATCTTCACCGGTCTGTCACAGGTTAGTGCGACTCCTTTTAATATTCTCACAAACTAATTTTAACTGAACTATTCCTGATATTTAACCGCATTAATGACCCGCTGTGTTTCACTTTTGTTCAGTAACAACATGCATTAATAACTTTCACACTGCAGCAAGAGCACAAAAGCATAAACGGCTGCATGTGTCTGTGACATTTCTAGTGGTTTCTATTTTAGTTATCCCTTTTGTTTTGAAACACGCACTGTAAGCTTTTGTTGGTTGATTTGGCTATATAAAACACATGTAAATCACATTGCATATAAATGTCCTGAATTCAAAATCTGCCCTGAAGTATACAGGTATTAGCAGCAACCTGTAACTTTAAATATCAAATTAAAATTACTCATCATGCAGCATAGTGACCCCTGTCAATGGCATAATATACTATGTATTATTAATGATGCTTTAACACCAACAATCCAACTACTTAGCTACTTTATATGCATGTAGGTGGTTTAATCTATGGTGAGGTATCTTGTATTAACAGATCAGATGGTCTCTGTGTGTAAATATAAAAAGTAACTACAGCTGTCAAATATGCGATGAGTACAAAGTGCAATATTTTCTCTTAAATACAGTAATACATGTTGGAAATACAGGTACAGGACACCTGAATTGTATAACAGTGTTGAGTAAATATAATTAGTTACATTCCAGCCTTGCAAAGAAACAATACATTAGTACATTAGCAGCATTTTGACGTTATAGCTGGTTGAATTTAACTATTTTATATGGTGTTTGGTCGTTACATCAATCGGCATGCATTGTGTTTTATAGTAATACTATAATACTAATCATAATAATAATAATGCATTTTATTTATAGGTGCCTTTCAAAGCACTCAGGACACCTTACAAGACAAAGTAAAAAAAAAAAAAAAAAAGCATTCATAAAATCAAACATTTCCATAATATACAATATAGGTTAGTAAAATGACCAGACACAAATCAGAATCCTAAATATTAGGTATACATCATCTTTAATAAATCATCATGAGTGCAAGTCTCAATATGTGTCACCATTAAATCAGACCTGAATATGAAGGTGGAAAGGGAGTGACAGGTTGTGAAATCTGACTCTGCAAAGTAACTATAACTGTAGAATACTGTAAATGACGTGAGTGAACATGTCTGTCACTGAAATGTTGTTTTATATCTTAAAAACGAATCATGTATTTTGTGTCTAAACTCTTCTGTCTGCAAAGAAACAAGTAACTATAGACCATATTTCCCTCTTAAACACTGAAGAATTCAAAGGATGATGTAAAATACAAGTACCTCAGAGTTGTGGTGAGAGTACAGTACGTGAGGAAACGAGGGAATGTTGGTTACACTCTCACACTGTGAATTAAAGGAATGCTTTACTCACAAAATGATCATTTGTGTATCAGTTAGTCACGCTGTGTTACCTTGAATTCATGAAGAGAATTTTGTTTTTCTCACATGGATAGTAAACAGCAAACATATTGATTTATTGTTTGATTTTAACAGCAGCAAAGCTATATCAAAGCATCTGTTTACTTCCCAAACACACATATTATCACTAAACTTTTTCAGCATTTGACAAGAGCTCAGTTCAGTTTTAAATCATTTGGCAAAAATGAGTGTGGAATGTATTAAGGGTACAACTAGAGAAATGAGACTTGGATTATACTGCGCAAAATGTCTGAAAGCTTGTAAAGGGATGTTTTGATACAGTTTCGCTGTTAAGGGCGCCCTGAGGTCTTCCCTGAAGTGCACTTGCCAAAAATGCAGTTGGGGGCGTAAGTGCGCAAGGGATCGACGCTGTTTAAAAAGGAGAATTGGGACAGTTGCGTACACGTCACTTCCGTTTGGGTCCAGCTGGTCCATCTCCTAGGAGACGAAACATGGCGATAGAGGAAATAACGTTGTTCGCAGTGCTGCTGCTGCAAATGATAAATAGATACAATCAGCGAATGATGAGGAGGATTAGGAGCCGCAGGAGAAGGCGGCATCTACATCAGATCCAAGTATTGATGCTGATGCCCAACCAACAGGTAAATTAAATTAAATTTTACTCTTAAATTTACCTGTTAATAATGTGTATATTAGCTGTAACGTCTTTTTTTACTCTACCGTTAACGTAGCCTAGATTACCGTTATTACTATTAAAACGTTTTTTGCTTGGATAAATTGTGGTAAATTGTGATATAAAATAAACTAGACACAACTAAAATTGTAAAGTGATGTGGATTGTCATACAACCCTCAGGTCAACTGTAAACTGTATATTATTTCATTATTAACGCCCTGTCATGTATTATTAAGTCCACACAGCGTGTTGTTTGACGTCATGTTCCTCTAACGGTTGTTGTCAGTCGGAGTTAACGGCTCGCGGACACGTCAGTTACCGTTTGAAGATGGTGAGTTGTACCAGCCAGCTGTGCAGTGTTACGGCGTCACAACGCTACAGAGGATTCTGGGTAAAATCCTTCAGCGAAGTGAGGTCTGATGCGCACTTTCGGAAGGGGTGCATTAAGGGCGCAGGTTTGCACCCCTTGATAACAACAGAAGACAATTTGGACACCCTACGCACTTGCGCCCCTTAGCGGGAGCGAGCAATTAAGGGGCACAAGGGCGCAAGTGCAGGTATTTGGACAGGGCCTTAGAGACTCGAATCACCAGTTGGAGACACGTCAGTCGACTGAGATTCCTCCAAGTTGAGCTGTCAAGGTTTTTTGTTTGTTTGTTTGGGTTATTTTGTCAGTCAGTGTACTTATGAGGACGCTTAAGACCGTGTTTCCGTTTTGATAAAAGTTCCACGTTCAGACGACAATGTTTTGATGACAATAACCGTGCACACAGATCGGCAAAAATGACCAAAAACGCTGTAGTATACCTCCAGGCGAGTAGTTGGCAGTGTGACTTCATAATGAAACAACACACACCTGCACACATGTCCTTCCTTGTATGGATCGTTGATGTATAATCTAACAAAATGGCAACCGCACGAACCGCACATTTGTCTGGACGGACGATGAGGTGTAGTTGCTACAATAAATCTACACTTTGCTGGAGAAGCGTTGATAAATTCGACAGGGTAAGCAGCACAAACAGAGTTCGAGAGTCTGCCATTGTTGTTGTTGTGGTGGTTGACTTTCTCGCCGCTGTGGTGTAAACGATCGGCCAAAAGACAACTAAAGTTTACCGTTTTTGGTTGAAGTTGTTGTTGCATAAACAGGACCTAAATCCCCAGATTTAGCAGCGGAGTGAGCACTCCTTGCTTTCTGCTCTTCAGCTAAAAGCAGGCAGCTGCAGACACAGAGGCAGCTGCGGACACAGAGGCAGCTGCCCTGAGGAAGAGAGGCTTTGTCCGGTCATTCTCCGAGATAACGTTATCTTCTGCCTCCTTGCTTAGAAGCGGTGAATTCACGGCTCACTGCAACTTAATACAACACAGTCTCTGGCTTTTGTTTGATATCTAATGTTGACAAAAATGTTGTTTCTGATCTGTCGTTAGCACCGTTAGCTTATTATATTCATATTGACCAGCTAAATCTGATTCAGCTGACATAATTCTGAGTCGGGTACAGCCCTAGTGTTGTTCAACGTGGCCATCAATCAGTAAATCAATATGTCAATAGAGGCAAACATGATTGAGGGTGAAAAGCCTTTAGGCACTGCAGTTACAGTATTAGTTTCTCATCAAATGGCCTCTTTTCCCAAAGAAAGACTAGCAACTAGCAAGGCAGTTAATTAAAGACGGCTGTTGAAAGTCTATCTTCTACCTTTGTTTTTGTGACCACTTCAGGGACACTGGGCTCAAGTGGCAGCTATACTCAAAGGCTTCTGTCACACACATGGACCTCCTGTCAATAACAACAATCACCTCCCCTCCTCTTCCTCCTCTTCTCTTGGCTACTTCAAAGAGCTGTGACACACACACACTCACACACACACGCTGTGCTTTGATGGCTCTCGGTACAGAGGGGTCAGGTGGAAGCCCGTTTGACTTTGCCCTCCCTCATGAAAGCTTTGAGCAAATGTCTCACTGGTACTTGACCTTCCCTGCATCTCCATCTGTGTGTTTGAGGACGGGCGGGGGTGGCATTTGAGCACCCATGGGTGGTTTGCCGTGAAGCCAACGCACCGCCTCAGATGGCACCCTGATGCCTGCACACATAAAAGTGTGTGCTCAGAGAAAACATGACATAAAAAGGTGTTTATTCTCTCTGTTGGCTGTACTGAAAGAGATAAACATCAACCACAGAGCCGACCACAGAGATTCGACAGCTCCTGTTCATACACCACGATATTAAATAACCGAGACCGGCTCACAGAAGTGAAACCTGAAGAGGGATAATAAAGCCCATGTTTAAGTCCTCATGTGTGGGAAAGCACATCAGATTTCATCAGCAGCTGATTTACAACGTTTGAGCTGCTGTTTTGGTTTTAACAATGACCCCTGTGTGTGTACTGTCTAAATCCTCTTACAGTTGGAGTACAGTTACTTCATGAGGAAGAAAGAGGCCATAGATGGTGTAATCTCATTAGGATGTCACCACAGGCTTCATACTCTACATCACTTTAGCTCAAAAGCTGCCATACAACTGTTTTACTTCACTTTATGTTGTATGTACATAAAATTATGTGAACTTTTATTGAGTATCACATCAGCCCTCTGCGTCAGACCTGTAGCATATCTATATGAAACAGTAACAACCCAAACAAGTAGAAAACAAGTACATTAACTTACAAAGAAAGTAGTAGCACTTAAGAATGATGGGTATGCTGCTGATGCTTCTGCAACAGTAAGCCTTCATCAGAGCTTTAAGGGGAAAAGCCTGACAAGAACGTATTTATAGATCTACTTTTTTATTAAGTAGATAAGCCGTTGAGAAAAAGCAATCTATACAAAATATTCGGTAAAACCTTCCCTTAGATCTGTCAGTTCTGTAACAGTATGTGTACAGACTTTTATCAGGAAAACTGAAAAAAAAATTCAACAAACACATTCATCTAGTTTATTTATTAACCTTTCCCCGCTAGTTAAGTCAGCTAAATGAAAGTCATTTAAGTAAGTGGTTCCCAACTGGTCCAGCCACAGGGTCCAGATTTCGTCTTCGTTCGGCGTCCAGACATACTTGCGTTTGGCCGTCATCAAGGTAGTTTGCTGTCTCTGTCAAGTATCTGTCCATTAGTCACTCACTCTACAGCAGGAAACGGCACTTCAGAATAAAAGCTCTGTGCTGGAAATTCACTGTACTTAAAAATAAAGTATGTTTTTTACAAAGTTGATTCGTAAGCAAATCACTTACGGTACATTCAGAATAGACCTGCGACCCACTGTCAGACCACGACCCACCAGTTGAGAACCACTGATGGAAGTTACTAGTGGTTTCCTAGCTAGTGCAGTTTCTCCAGCAAGATTCCTTTTGAGATTATTTCAACTTGCCACCAGCCTCTGTTGGTTAGCTGAGCTATTTTATTGTGAGGACACCATTGCAATAAGAGAACCATTTCAAAAACTGATTTCTCACTAAAATAAGTGCTGGTTGGTGGATCAGATACACGCCAATTAAACACCGTCTCTTGTTCACTCCTCAACTCCACCAGTTTCTCCTTCTTTGCCACAGTACAAGAGAACCAAGACTTGTTCATGTTCCTGCTTATTTCCTGCTCGATGCTGGAGAGAGCGTACCAATTGGCTGTTGACAATGTTCACAGTATTGAACTTCGATATACACATACGCCAAGATTAAAAACTTACTGCTATTATAAACACGTTTGATTCTGTCAGAATGTCAAGATGGGAAAGGTTTGGGGTGACTTGGGGCATTTGTCGACTTGGCATTTTTCTTCTGTAGAAAAGCAGCGGTAGGGTGCTGGGTAACGCCTCATCCAGCCCTTTTTTAATGACACACTGCACTAGGGTTTTGTTTCTATGATAACAATAGCTTGACAATGGCGTTAGCTAGGTAGCTAACACAACGCTTCGTTAAAAGAGGATTGACAACACCACTAACGACTACCTCACAATGATACGAGATTAAAACACAACACTAAGGGGGCAATCACACAGAGATCAAACACTAGAAGCGCAACGCCAGTAAAACAATTGTTTTCCTATGACACGGCGTATTGGACCGGCGTTCAAGCGTCTTTTTAGACAGGCGTTTTTTCGGCGTCTTTTTAGACGCGTGTTTTTGTAGACGCTTCTTTTTAGATGCGCATAAACGCTGAAAAGTTAAAATATTTTCAACTTTTTGAGTGTCAGACGCCAGTAGCACCATTCGTCATTGTCGTCATTGGCCCAGGCAGCCAATCAAATCCTCCTTCCTGTTTTGTTGTGGCAGTTACGGCAGTTTGGTCAGTTTAGGCAGTTTATGGCAGTTACGAGCAACGGGCAACATAATGCAATCCGAAGACGAGAAATTTATCCTGACAATATTTGATTTTTAAGAATTATACAACACACGCACACCTCAGTACTCAAACAAACACAGGAGGAGACATGCATGGAGCTGTGCGAGCAGCGCAACGAATTTGTCTGTTGAGTACAATGTAATTGAGGACGACAATATCGTTGTAGCAGCTAGTTAACTTTCAGACAGTGGGATATGTGAGAGGGCTGGTGACCTTATTTCGTAGTTCACAGTTTTTGTGCTGCATGTTTATGTATGAAAAGTGCTACAAACAAAGTTGACTCGTGATAGTTTCACGTAAGCTAGTACTGTCTCTACTGTCTTCGAGGGAAACACTATATTCAAAGGGAGACTAATTGTGTGTGTGTTGCGCACGCACCCCAGCTCCACAGGTGCTCCTTGCTGTGTTTTTTTTTTTTTGTTTGTTTTTTTGTCTAGCGCACATTGAATAAGTGCTTCCAGCGCTTCAAGCGTCTTTGAAGCGTCCACGTCTCTAGTGTCTCATTTCTGTGCGATCGCCCCCTTAGCCGTAACATTCAGTGTTCGGCTGACCTTCTCACGCAAATGGGCCTTTCTGTCTTTGTTGTAAAGTCTCTGACGTATCATACAGCTCAGGATACATAGTAGCTAAAGGAGCCGCAGTAACGACACAAGCGCCATTTTGAAAAGCTCAGAGATTTTCAACTAGAAGCGCTCAGAGCAGCCCTGCACATAAAAGCTTGATTGGGAACAACTAAAAAAAGTTGCCGGCGCTGAGAACAACAACAACAACAAAAAACGCTCCGTGGGCACACACAGCTTGGACTGAGTTTTATGACCACCTAATACCAAATGATCAAGATCACAGGAGAGAACAACAACAACTTAAGTAAAACTCTCATGATTTACTCCGACGTTTGTCTATGACAATTAAATTGCTCGAAATGTCGTTCGCTGTAAGACACGCATAAGTTGTCAAATGGTAGTGACAAGAGTAAATGTACAGTGTCGTTAATGTCACCCTTTTTTTTTTTTTTTTGTCAACATCACAGGCATCTGGGCAAACAGACTGCAGCAATCAGTAACCCAGTTACTAGTATTGTATACTGGGAACATGACCACAACATGATTTCTCTGTACTCGTGTAATCTCCATATCCCAATTATGATAATGACCTGGATAAGCCTCATAAAAGGGTCATTTATCTCCATGTACATGTGGAAAAAAATGAAATATTATTTGTACTAGGATAAACTCAGTTTCAACCTCAATAAATTCACAGTTGGGCAGCATCTTACAACACAAAATGTACATTAAAGCACACAGAATCATGCTTTAATGTAACCAGTTTCACAATTATACTGAGGCAAGTTATTTTTTGCACATTAGCCAGACATGAAAACATGTGAAAATGTTACAAAAAAGATTCGGTTGATGGTCAAAGCTGAGTTTACCTAATCATGTCTCAATCTCAGTCTGTGGTTTTCTAATATACAGGCACATACAAGTTAAGGTTTTGGGGGAAAAGAAGTAACTCGAGGAAGATTAAAGTCTAATAAGAGTTGCCAACTCTTCATTAAAACATTAAATCTTCACGGAAATGTCAGAAGCTGAAGGTACAATCTGCAACCACCAGCCAATTGAAGTTAGAGGACTTATAATACAGGAAGCAGCAGTTGTTAATGCTTTATGATGCTGATAAGGTTTGTTTACATCAGTGACACTGTAAACACAGCAGTTAAATAGGAACTATACTTTAAAAAATATATCTTTTCAATCACATATGTGGATTGTCAAGTGTCAAAAACATATTGGGACTTTAAGTCAAGTAATCTTTAATATATCAGGATAATTGAGAAGGGATGACGCTAATGTAGAATTCTTTTTACCATAGAGTATGTATTTTTTAGCTTCTAACTTGTATTTAGTTCATCACAATGCATCAACCTACAGAAACCCTCAGTGTCTCGCTGTTCTCTGCCCACCTTCTCAAAATTTAGAGCAGCCGGGTTTTTTGTTGTTTTTCTATCTAGTGTTTCCAACAACCCCACCTGTGAAGCTTCAAAATGAAAAATAAAAACCGCCTCGACACACAGGAAGTGTGGTTACCTCGTTGTAACTCAAGCACCGGAAGTTGTACTCCTGCAGTGAACGCAGCGCTATACGACAAGGTTCAAAGTGTGGGAGTCTGCAGCGCTGCACATTTAGGGGGGAGTGCGTGGGTGTGGGTGAGAATCTCAATATCAGGATCAATATCAGTCTGTGATTATATGTGCATAATTATATGCAGATGAAGACATTTATGTAAGGTACATTTAATGGGGTAAAAATAAGATATAATTGAAAGAACTGGTCCAAATTACACGTGAGGATAAATAGAACAAAACTGAGGCCTGTAGCGCCAAATAACGTAATCAGTTCCTGAAAAAAATAATAAAATTTGCATTTAACTTGATCGAAAATGTAATAAAACCCAATAATCTAATAATTTGGCCAATAATGTAATAAAATGTCCTGACTGATACTGACATTTTTACCATAATGCTACATTATTACACAGTACAAAGTGATACAAACTTTGCCTCGTCAGTAAATAAAATATCCCCCCATGAAATTTAACAGATTCTCACAACTGGAAAAGTGAAAAAAACAAAACAAAACTATGACACAGCTCCTTTGCAACACACACCTCCTGTCTATTTCTGTAAGCTGAAACCATTTCCCTCAGTGGAAACAAAGCTTTTATTTATTTTAATTTCACAGTTAAGAAACAGTAAATTGTGTAGATAATAAAGCCTCCACTAAAATAGCATTTTAAGTCTTGTGTGTGATTTATCCTGGCTTCATATGAGATCAATCTCTGCTAGCTGCCAGGCTAATTTATACTAAAATGCACTAATAACGTTAGCATGTTGTATTTGTTTGGAAAACGTGTTTAGTATAAGACAGTTGTTTTGTCAGTGAACCTTGTGAGTTGTATTGGAGCCGAATTTTGTAACGTTACCTTTGTTAAATGTTGCTGTTGTCCCTGGTTTTATACGAGTAAAGGAAAAGTCGCTAGCGGCTAGGCTAATTTATACAATGTAAAATACCACAGGCTTATGCTAATAACGTTAGCATGTTGTATTTGTGGGGAAAATGTGTCCAGATAAAGACAAGTGCTTTGTCTGTGAATGTCGCTTGTTATAGTGAAGCTGATTCGTGTACTTGCATTTGAATTTGTCGCTAGTGATCCCTGTTAATGTGTGCTTTTGGACGAACTCCTTTTACAACACTTCACAGGAAACCCACCGCTAACTAGTGGTTTGGTGGTCTAACTGCAGAATGACAGACACACCATAGCACAAGTATAAATGCTCACAACAGCATAGTGTTGGCTCTGCATAGAATTGATGCACAAGTATAAATCCGCCTTTAAGAAGGTTAACTGCATATTAGAAACACAGCACTGCAGGCTAAACACTGACCTCAGTTCACATGAGAAGCAAACATGGACCTCCTGGGTGAAAGTCCGGTGTTGTTGGACCCATCCGCTACCACTCCTACCCATTCTATACCAACTTTCCAGCTCTATAAATTACGTTGTTGTCTGGTGGTGTTTCAAACTTACGCCAATGCTGTATCATACCACCGCAAAAGGATGTCTGTAATTCGTTGGGGTCTGACGCAAAAATCAATGACCAAGCGGCAGTATTTGACGACTGGGAATGAGACCAGGTTGAAAAAAAAAACTGCCCAAGCCTATTGGTTAGATATTTTTCAATTTGATGGAATACCAAACATTTGGTCCATCCCACATGGGATTACAAGACACCTTTTTTTCATACATCTCATGGTCTTGCATACACAAAAACATGAAGAAGGAAAAGGAAAGAAGCAAAAGAAAACTAAAAATAAGACTATAAACATATCCAAAATTAACTGTTCACATTAGGAACTCTCAAATATTTACAGATTATCGCGAAAGCTTTATTTTCTCCCTTCAAAGAAGTATATTTATTTACATTTCCATTGTGCTCTACTGGATTTATTTCCACCGTGGAAGACTTCCTGTGGTTACTTCTCTGTGAGCTACCCTTCTTATATTACACATATTCATTTGATCCATTATCAATATGAAAATATTGATCAGTGCAGCCTTCAATCACCCAGGAAACACAGAATATTTTAATTAAGGGGGTGCATAAAAACCGTTAAGATGTTTAATGTTGGCTCAGAATCCACCTTCTGAACTTAATGTTTCTATGTATGCCCAGGGGCTGGGTTATGACACACTATTCACATGACACACTGACTCAGGGTCAGTGAGGGTTTACTGTGAAGAAGGTGACTCGCTGCTTCTGACGATGACGACATGACAACAAGTATTGCGGACTCAGGCGCACGCAGTTGCATATTTCTGATCTGCGTTTAGTATTTCAGCTCTATTAATAGTCACCTGCCGGCCTCCTCTCCACCACTGGGACTGACACACACACACACACACGACTCTCTGCCAAGCCTCAAATATCACATCGACCGTCAAAGACTTTGCTATCAAAAGTGCTGCATTAGAGGCAGCACCAGAGATGTTACTGTAGTTCTATCTGTGGTTGATCACACAAAGAAAATGTTTTAGAGATAATTTTATTTTTACAATGTGCTAAAAACGTCTGCCATGTCTGACAGCTGGTGTTTACAAGTCCTGAAGGTAGGGATGGCTTTATTTTTGCTCCAGGTATAGAGCGCTGGTTTGTTATCTTGCTTTGGGCTCTTGGGAGTGAACAAGGCTCCTCAAACATTTTCTTAGTTTTTTGTTTTGTTTACTTTGCAGATTTAGTTTAAAACCCCGCTTCGACAGCCAGATGGAGCAAAGTTCTGCAGGAAAACTCACTCACAGCTTGTGGTTACAGTGCGGCGGGTGATGAAATATCTCCTTCTTTGTCTCTGTCTCTTCCTCTCACAGGTTCTTTAAAGCGTCAAAGGCGGAAAACAGCAGATCCTCCTCCTCTGCCTCCTCCTCCCCCTGCCAGACTCATCTTGCCTCTGGAGGAAAAGGGGCAGTTGGCGTGTGCTGCGGCGGAGGAAAGGTGGTTGACAGCAACGCCGGAGCCATCTCTCCAAAATCTGTCTCTCGAAACTGCTTTGCAAAGACGGTGTCGTCCAAATTTTTCCTTGAGGTTGTTTGGATATTTGCGAGGAGGTCAGAAAATAAAAGCCAGCAGCCATGTCTCCTTTCCTGCGGATTGGGTTCTCCAACTTTGAGATCGATCCCGGTCTGGCCTATCACGAGGAGGTGCTGAACCCGTACTGTGCGGTTTACATGAAGGAGGCCATCGACACAGGTTAGTGACCGCTTGTGTTCATTTGTGTTTGTGAAATATACCTAATGTGTATGACTTACAAACAAGAAAAGGTAGGTTAAATCAGTGGCATCTTCAAATGTCCAAAACCAACAATACTCAGCTTACAATGACATGAAACAGAAGGGAAGTCTCAAATCCTCACACTGTGAAGCTCGAACCAGAGAATATTTGTTTTTTGCTTGACAACCGAATCAAACAGTGAAGCAATTATCAGAATCCTCTCTAACTAATTTTCTGTCCATTAACTAATTGGTAATCGACTGATTGTTCAAGCACAAGTGATCCAACCAGAGTTACACCAATATTAATCTGTAGGCAACAGGCCAAGATTTTGGCATTGGAAGTGTTCTGGTTTCTGTTTGCAGTTTGATTAGTATTGACTAATCATGTTTAAGTGGCATTAAACAGTCTGTGTGGAGAAGCAGAATGCTTGGGCGAAATGGAACCTCATACTCAATGACTATCGTCTGATGACGAGTTAACTCTAGCTTTCTAAAAAATGTATCTGCAGATATATGTTTAAAGACAAGCATAAATTACTGGGGCATGAAAGAGGAAGACTTTGCTCAGATATCTGCTGGCTACACTGGATCAGCCCGTTACATTGGCCCTCGCCCCCAGAGGCTTTATCGTCATCAGACCGATAGCCGATAGGTTTGGATATCGGACCAATGTCTCAGCATTTGTTGACCTTGAGGAATCAGCTGTAGCTTAGCCATCATCGTCCAATTAGAATGTGCTGATAATCGATTACTAAGGCTGTAATGGTTTGTGTATTCGTACTGAACCTTCACGGTATAAGGGGCACAGGTTGGTGCATGCTGAACACTCGGTATGTAGACTGATGCATCTATTGTGGAACCAACATTCACAAGAGTGAGTTTTGCCAGGAAACTTTTAGCCGTTTGCCGTGAATCGTTCACACACAGTATGATGAACTCAAATTCAACAGTGGAGCTGGAAGAGCTGTCTGAGTACCTAGATGGTAACAACAGCAATGGAGTTGTGTGGAAGACGAGGACGGTGTGTCGGCGTTGCTTCACAGTTGTAGGGTCTGTGAACAGAAACACATCCAACAAGCTAACGCTCATTCACCGGCGTCCTCTGATGTGCCAGGATGATAAATGTTTGGGTGCTTTGAAGGTTTAAATACAGCCAAGGTGGCACCATATTTTTTACCATGAAAATGGTTTAACAAAGTTGTAAGTGGGAAAAGAGTAACCTCAGACCCCTGCAAGAGGATTCTGTTTGTCTTTGACACTTCTGTCTGTTCACAGTAAATGAAAAGAAACGTGTCATTATTCGTTTTTTCCACTGTGCCAAACTCGCACTGAACCATGACCTCTGCATACCCTGACTCTGCTACTGATTACATACATGTGTATTGGTACTGTGGAGGCTGTGTCGCCCAGTTTATATGTTTAAAATAATCCCAATACTATCTGTGGGAAGACTTCAACCAAAAATGTATATGTATTAGTTGTGGTTATACCATCATCCAGGGTTTCTGTTCATAGTTAAAACTAGAGTTTAGTCCGTAAACCAGTTAGGCCATCAACAGAAAATTTATCATCATAAGTCTATCGATAATCGATTCATTGTTCAAAAGTTTAGCTTCATTTCAGCTTTTTAAATGTGATGATGTGCAAACAAGCAATGTGAATCTGTCACCTTGTGCTCTGGGAAACTGTAATTACAAGTTTCTGACACTTTATGGTCAAAATGTTTAATCATTAATTGAGGAAAATAAGTAGTAATGAAAGTACATATTAGCTGCAGCCCTACCTTTTCCATCCTTACAAAGAAAACTGCTTCAGGTGACAACCTACATAGTATTTTGTGCCTTTAAACGTTTGAAAACACAGAATAGCATTTAGACATTTATTCCAGCTCATGACAGCTTTAACTCCTTTAAGCCCCACATGCTCACTGGGTCTTTCTCAGAAAAATATTAATTCCTCTGCCACTCAGGAAGTGATGCATTTTATGTTCAGTAACGCAACAACTGTGGGTGTTTGGAATAAATAGAAATGAAGAAGTATTGTCATTATTTTTAGACGTCTGACAGAATACGTAGCAAAATGTAGCAACAAGTAAAGTTATAAAAGAACTCACAGGTTGTTTTTTAGAGAATCAGCTATTTTCACTTTCAGTTTTAAAGAGTTCAACACTGTTCATCATATAGTTGTAGTGACTGCAGCTTATAGGATGACTAAGACTAAGAGTATGTGTGTATGTGCTGTATGTACTGTAACAGTAGGACGTCTGAGGCATAGGATGCCAGGCTCCATATAGTTGGGCCTGTGTGAGAATTCAACAACAGATAAAGATAGCACTGTCAATGTGAGCAAGTCCATTTATTTTACACAATATCCCTCATTTTTTAAGATCTTCACTGCAGCTGTTGATTCACGGTCATTGCCACAACTTTGGGAAACTTCCCAGCATGATAACAGACCAAGAGCAGATATCTTTGTTCTGCATCTGGCTATCTTTAACCGCTGGTGAATATGAGTGCAGGATTAGAGCTAAAAACAGAGTGACACTGAGAGGAAAGAGGAGGGCTCTGATGTTTCTTTTCCTCTGTGAAACCACAAGACTGATCCTATACGAGGCTGCAAGGAGAGGCCCTGCAGTGTGTTTCATTTACACTGTTCTGACTCAGTGGAGGGACGATGGCTCTTGGTTTCATTTCACTTTAACTCAGATAAAAATCTTTTTTCATGTCTGAATGACACCGACTTAAGCAAGAAAACACAGGAAACAATACTATTATTATTATCGTTATTAGACAATAATTATTATTGTCACTATTATATCGATACTCGGGTTGCAACAGTTTGAAGATTTCAAGGTACGATAACCGTCTCAGAAAATAATGCAGTTTCACAGTGTCATGGTATCAAAAAAATATAATTACTATAGGTCAAAATGACGGGAAATGAAGGGTTATTATTGGTTGAACAGACGTTTTATTACTACAAGTGAAACTTAAAAACATTTTTTTAATGGAAGTCTGGGTAAATAGTTTTTAAAAATAACTATAATTAAGTTCAGATTCTCCGTCTAGTTGCATTTTTTTCCAATATCGTAGATAAGTAAATGAACATGGTATGACAATGGTCAATTTTAATATCATGGTATACCGCTGCAACCTTAACTGATACAACTCATGATGTTTTTACATTGAAACTACAATTATACCTATTAAACAAAAACAATATTTAAACATAAAATTACAAACAATACCAGATTTTACCTTAGTATTAGCATATATTGTACATCACATAAAATAAGCTTCAGTGGTTTCACTTCGTGATGGAAGAAGAGCTCAGTATAGCTGCTTGATTATGGCAAAAATCATACTCCCAATTATTTCGGTCAATGCTGAGATCACGATCATTTAGTATGATTACTCACTGACTTTGGAAACAATCACACATTTATGGAACTGTGGATATTCTTTACCTTTAGATCTAATTCAACTGTAGGTGACTCATTGACCATAATTCATACTGTGACATTTAAAGGTCCAGGGTGTAGGATTTAGAGGCATTTATTGGTAGAATCGTTATGTTTTCGTTACCTTAGAATGAGCCATTTATATCTGCATACGGAGTGGGTCCTCTTCCATGGAGTCCACCATGTTGTTCCTACAGTAGCCCAGAAGGGACAAACCAAACACTGGCTATAGGGTTATCTGCGATTTTCCATTGGCAACTGTAGTTCTCCTACAAGCTTGGCAAACGGTACAAGTTTCAGTTCTGCAACCTCACCGTTAAATGCCACTGAAATTTTATACAGTGGACATTGAAGGCATTTAAATAACCGCATATTGTCAGTAAGAAAAATGAAATAACACCAGTGTCATGTAATGTAACTCTCTATCATAAGACTCTGAACTGTAGATTTTATAATAACTAGATACTGGACCCCAAAATGGCACTTATTCATTCCGGTGTAGTTGCTCAACAGGCGCATATGACAAAAAAGTTATCTAGTTTCTGGGTTTACTTATGCAGTATGTGGCCCGCTGATAATGCGCAGTAGTGTTTCTCCTGCTGGCCCCGCCCACAAGTTCCCGCTCGGCTCACAGACTTTACATTGTGATGACGTCCCAAATTTTTAAACCGCTCTTCTCCAATTGAGGAAAGCTTTACAAATATAAAACCACCATGGTTAAAAAATTCAGATCAGGAGTCGTAATTGACCTGGTCTGCATTCGCAAGTGTCCTTTCAACAGTTTTACAGACGTCTCTTTTACAATGGCCTATGGAGAAAACAATTTCTTGCCAGCAGGGGATTTTTTTTTCTCGCTGCAATACCACAAGTGGCCACTGGGAAAAATTTGCTGCAAGGCTAAGCAGCTTTCCCGGGGCCTACTTTGAACTGTTGATCACTCCTGAATTGCAGCTTATGCTTCTTTAAACAGGGCAGAGACAACAGACTGGCACTCTGTAGCAGGGCTCAAGCACTTTGACCATATAGTTTAATACTGTATTCTCTACAACGTGCAGTATCATACAAATATGGTCAGATATACATACTGATTAGCACTCTTTAGCATTATTTTTTTCTTTGGCACTGTGTAAATCTGAAAAGCACAAAAGTTTTAGCATCAAAATTACTTAAAGTAAAAGTACTCATTATGCAGACTGGTCCATTTCAGATCTATTAATATTATATTACTGGATTATAATTACTGATGCATTAATGTGTGGTCACTTTAATTTTGCAGCTGGTAAAGATAGTTAAGTTAACTACTTTATATACTGCTGAGTAGCTTAATCTACAATGATACATAATTGTATATTAGTTGATATGTATTTTGGTTTCATTATCTGAATCTGCAAATTAACTAAAACATTCAGTGGAGAAAAAAATATAATATATGCCTCCAAATGTAATAAGTAGCATGAAATGGAAACACTGCAGTAATGATTATATTTAAGTAGAGTACTGGGGTAAATGTAGTTACATTTCCTTTCTGCCAACCACCCTGACCTTCACCCAGCTACTGCTGCTGCTAGATGTTTTTATAATGCTGCTTCTAACTACCACTGACCAGAAGTCAGTGCACATTACAATCTGAAACAGACCACCAATGACCTTCACTTTACTAATGCACTGCAAAGCTGAATATAATCTTACCATTGTGGGCTTTAAATAAAACTTATACACTGAACATGTCTTTTTTAGCCTTGTGATGTAACAATAGCTCTTTAATAATTGTAGAGGAATTAAAAGTACAATAGTTGCCTCCAAACACAGTGAAGGATGAATATAAAGTTGCATAAAATTTAAATACTTGAGTACAAGTATCTCAAAATAGTGCCTAAGGTCAGTACTTGAGTAAATGTACTAAATTACAGTTCACCCCTGTGAACTGTTTTTGGCAGTTTGCTCAGTGGCCCCATGCTGAGTTTGTGAAATTAAGGGCTGATGATGAGAAACTCCCATTCTGGCCAAAAAATAAAAATAAAGGAGCAGATAGCTCCCATCAGGCACTCTGGCTCACTGCGGCTGATTTCATCTTCAAATAAAAGTGATGGAAAGCTTCAATAAACAGCTTTTTCATTGAAGTCCTCTACAAAGTTGGGAGTGTTCAGACTCTTCTAGTCTTTTTTAGACTCAGCGAAGCACAAGTGGTGTAACAGAGCTGCAGCAATAAAGGCCTCCAGAGTCTTTTTCCCCCATGGTTTTGTTTTCCAATATAAAGTAAGTGTCATGATTGGCCAGAAGCACCAGCTCAACTCTTAGGAAGCCGAGTCTGAGTCTCTGCACCTGTCTGCTTTTGTCTGTTCCAGTACAAATTTATTTTTTATTATTATTTAAATTATTTTTGGCTCATAGAAAGTATGTTTTTATTAACCAATAAAATGTTTAGATGACAAAATAATAGAACTATAAAACCCTATTTATACATTACAAGATTCAAGACTCTTTATTGTGACTCCCATAGTAAACACTCGGCATATATGGACGCGAAATATTATTCTCCACGACAACATTTGACACATTAAAAGGAAATAGCAATAAGAGGCAGATACATGTATTTAAAAAAGTAATCACACGTAATAAATATAATAAATGTAATGAATTAAATGGCTGTTTACTGTAGGTATCAAGTGAACACGGTGCTAAGTGTTTCACTACAACGAGCCTTAGTTCATGTTTTTATTAAGGGACGCCTTTTTATGCAAAATGAACCTTTGTAGCTGCACTTATAAGCTTACAAGCTGGTTCATAAACTCTGTTATCTTAGAGTAAGGCTCTAAATACTTTTGTCAAAAAGTCCCATGAAAAGACCAAAAAGCAATGATGTGTTAGTTTGCTTCTCAATACATTCTGACTTCCGTCCCGAAGCCCTTTGGTTCCTACTGAAGACGTAAAACGTAAAAGAAGACGTCGACAAATATATAGTTCCATTTTTGTAAAGGGTCTGTGAAATTCTAAAACATCTGGGGTCTCTTTTATAAACATTGCGTAGGCACTAGTGTTGCACAGTATACCGGTACTAAAATAGTACCACGGTACTAGAGTATTCCAAACGGTACTATACTGCAATTGGAAAATACCGGTACTTTGAAATTGATTCAATTCATTAATTTAGTTAATTTATTTTACTCATTTATGCACACAAACGCCTTTCTTGTTCCTATTGGAGCACAGATTGCACAAGTGGTGTGTATGACAACACCTGTATCAACATTCGCAGCTGGCGCATGTGAAAAAAGACAAGAGAAAGTCTGCCTCGCAAAAGGAGACAACACGAGACAACACAAACTTGGTGAAACATTTGAGTTACCAAACCATGACATCCGTACCGAGGTACTGACCGTGATTTTTTTGGTACCGTTACACCCCTACTATTTATTGCTCTAAAGGTTTGTATCCAAAAGGACTTTTCCTTAGGAAAAGTACCGAAGAGTATCGAAAAGTATCGAAATTCATATTGGTATTGGTGCCGAAACAAAGATTTGGGTATCGTGACAACACTAGTACTCACAAAACAAGGCCTGAAAAGAGGTGTACGCCAGGTCCCGTGGAAAAGTTGGGATCTATTTAGGCCTTGTTTACACGGATACTGATACAAACAAAAACAGATTTTTATTTATCCTGTATAAAAAAAAATCCAGCTTTACATGATCAGTTGTGAAAACGATATCCCTGTTTACATGAAAATGCAAAAACGGCTGCAATTAGCACGCCAGGCCAGTAGGTGGCAATACGCCATAGAAGAACGTTCTGCCCATGCACAGTGATTTGTTTTCCTCTTGGCGCTAGTGATAAAAATAATAATAAACTACATTTTAACCTTATGTAGCATAGTTAGCTGCTATGCACTTACTAATATTGGGCACAGCAGGCGTCTTTGTTTGTCGATGTAGCAGTGATGTTGATGCAGCAGTGCTAAGTTCATTTGTAAGCTCGTAAATAGTCCCAAAAGTGCCAACAAAACATGAACAACCCGGAATATAGCCGCTATTGTTTTAAAATCTCTGTCTATCCTGTTTATCACGTCTCCACAGAAACGGATATTTTTAAAAACTTTCACTTTAGAGGCCGTTTTTTAAATGCTAACGAACGTTTTGGAGACAGGAAACTGGCAACGCAGATTATGAAATGGAAGCCTGACTGTAGAAATTCTCAAATATTTTTTGGCACATGCCATTTTTTTTTTTGTCCGCACGTACATTTTTAATATGGATCCCAGGCATTGTTTATAAATGAGACCCCTTTTGACTGTAGTTTTTAGCTAACGTCACTCAAACAAGAGGACATAGTGCTTTGCTGGGGACTATTTTCAGCAGTTAATAAATTCACACTGGAACCAATCACCTGAGTAAATGCTCGCATTGTACATTTCTGTGAACCACTGATTCATTACATTTATGCATTATGTAGAGGATACAATGAAATTGCACACTTCTTTATGCTTCAACGACCCTGTGCTTAATATGTTGTTTTGTGTACAAAAACCACTTGGTTATGGTTGAAAAATATCATGTTTTCGTGAAAAACACCCGCGTTTTTGGGGCAGTATCCCTGCTGGCAAAACAGCAAAGGGTTGCTAAAGAATATTCAAGTTTAGTGCCTGAAAAACAGCTAGAAGACACAGCGGGTATTTGTTGTCTGTTGTCTCTAGGTGCCACGCCATCCAACATTCCCTCTACCTTCCAATCACAAAATGAGCTCATATACGCTACATCACTTAGAAATATTAATATAATACATGTTACATGTGCAAGTGTAGCGTGTTTGGGATTTGCAGAAACGTACAATGCCAACATTTCCTTCTGGCGACTACACATTTAGTGCACTGGTGAGTGTTTGTGTCAGCAGGACAGCGTATGTGGGATTGAGTTAAAAAGAAAAACCTAAGTGTGTGTGTTCATGGTAGTAAAGGAACCCATCACCCCGTGCAGCAGTGTGGTTCATTGATGTGTTCTCAATAGTTTTGAGGCAATAATGGAGCTCTATGGCACAGAGGAAGAAGGCTTTGGATTAACAGAATATGTGACCAGAAGAAAAGCATGCCAGGCCTCTTTATGTGAATGTATGGCTGTAGCTGCAGTTATAGTAACTTGTAAATGAGCACTGTTCTTCTGTAATTGTTCACGTAACTGATTTGTGTCCGTTTCCTTTGTTAGTTTTGGTAACATGAGCTATATCCCCCTGGGTTGATGAAAAACTTGTTTGACAGCTCATGGCAGTAATGTAACAGCGGACCATTCTTGGTTCACTTCCACTTTTAGATTCAAATGAGGGGAACCTGCATGCTGAGTCAATGCTTTTGGGCTCAAATGGTGCTAACAGTGAGGGGATTTCAAATTTTGTTTAGTGTGGATTTAGTTATCAGGAGCAGGTGTTAATCCCTGATATGTAAGACCTGCTCTCAAAAACAAAATGGATGCTAATACTTCTTCTCTCTGCTGTGAGTGTAACTCCGAGTCTGGAAGCTATATTCACTCGTATTGGCTGTGTGTGAGGCTACAAAGCTGTTAATCTAGTATTGTGGATGAACTGTGTGCTACATTTGGAATTTAAATAGAAGTACTGGGTCTTCCGGATGGTCATATTACAAAAACCAAACAAAAGAGACTCTTCAATCTTTTGACTTTTGCCGTCAGGAAAAATATTCTGCTCTTTTGGACCGAGGATGCTGCTCCAACAAAAAAACTCGTGGCACAATCTTATAATGCTGTGTGTTCCCGATGACTAGAATCTCTTGTATTCTTCACTCCTGAGCAGAGACTTTTTATAAAGTCTGGGACCCGTAAGCAGGATTTATAGTTGTGCGGCAGACCCTACGCCTTAGCCTAGGCCGTTGTGAGCATTTATACTTGTGCCATGGTGTGTCTATGTCACTCTGCAGTTACACCTCCAAAACACTAGTCGGCGGCAGAGGGTTCTGTGAAGTGCTGTAAAGTTTAGTTGATTCAAAACACACATTAAACACACATTTAAAAACATATTAAACACACATTAAACGTGGCTTAATAGAGACAATTTCAAACACAAGTACACAGGGGGCGGCAGTAGCTCAGTCCAGAGGGACTTGGGTTGGGAACCGGAGGGTCGCCTGTTCGAGTCCCCATCCGGTCCCCATCCAAAATGTGGAGCGTGGACTGGTGGCTGGAGAGGTGCCAGTTCACGTCCTGGGCACTGCCGAAGTGCCCCTGAGCAAGGCACCAAACCCCCCCAACCGCTCGGGGCGCCTCACCAAGAGCAACCCCCTCACTCTGACATCTCTCCACTTTGTGCATGTATGGGTCCTGTGTGTGTCTTTCGGACCTGTGTGTAATTGACAAGCAAGAGTGAAAACTTTGAATTTCCCCTCAGGGGGATTAATAAAGTAAATAAACTTAAACAAATCAGCTTCACTATAACTGGCAGCATTCACAGACAAACACTTGTCTTTATCTGGACACATTTTCCCCACAAATAAAACATGCTAATGTTTTTAGCACAAGCCTATGGCATTTTACATTGTATAAATTAGCCTAGCAGCTAGCAGTCTTTTCTTCTCATATAAATCCAATGATAACAGCAACATTTAACAAAGGTAACGGTAAATAATTCGGCTCTATTACAACTCACAAGGTTCACTGACAAAACAACTGTCTTATACTAAACACGTTTTCCAAACAAATACAACATGCTAACGTTATTAGCATAAGCCTGTGGTATTTTACATTGTATAAATTAGCCTAGCAGCTAGCAGACTTTTCCTCTTCTCATATGAAGTCAGGGACAACAGCAACAAAGGTAATGTTACAAAATTCGGCTCCATTACAACTCACAAGGTTCACTGACAAAACAACTGTCTCACACTAAACACATTTTCCAAACAAATACAACATGCTAATGTTATTAGCATAAGCCTGTGGTATTTTACACTGTATAAATTAGCCTAGCAGCTAGCAGACTTTTCCTCTTCTCATATGAAGCTAGGGACAACAGCAACATTTAAAAAAGGTAGCGTTACAAAATTCGGCTCCATTACAACTCACAAGGTTCACTGACTAAACAACTGTCTTACATTAAACACGTTTTCCAAACAAATACAACATGCTAATGTTATTAGCATAAGCCTGTGGTATTTTACATTGTATAAATTAGCAGAGATTTCCTCTACTCATATGAAGCCAGGATAAATCACACACAAGACTTAAAATGAAATTTTTGTGGAGGCTTTATTGTCTTCACAATTTATTGTTGCTTATCTGTGAAATTAAAGTAAATAAAAGTTTTGTTTCCACTGAGGGAAATGGTTTCAGCTTACAGAAACAGACAGGAGGTCTGCGTCACTGCGACATGTAGTTACATTTTTGGGGAGGTGCACGTAAATCAGCCAGTCTCTGTACATTGCCTGTAAGTCAGTTTTCTTGTAACCTTGCCATTTGTTTGTCTGTTTGTTGCTGTCTTTGTCTGGTTGGAGGAGGTAATGTCCACTATCCTTTATTTTTCTTTCATTTTCTTATTTCTAACTACTTATTTTATTTGTCACGTCATGTCCGAGCTGCTGTGTTCTGTGATGTATGTAAAAAATGTGATAAATATATTCTTAAAAAACCTCTTTGGAACATCTACAGCGCATAAAAAGGAGGGAAGTATAAACTCCTTCAAAGCAGTCGAGGTGTGAGAGCACACTTATGTCTAAATGCCAACTTGGTAGATTTTCAAAGAATAACACAGGAACTGACAGAGCACTGCCTGACACCAAAACATGTCACCTCTCACTCTGCAGAGCGCCGCAAGGAAACTCAGTTTGAGAAGCACACACAGAGTCTGGTGTTGCCTGTGTGTCTGGGGAGAAAACAGACATATACTCTCTGGGTGCTTAAATCGGCAGAGACGGCAGCTGGCAGAGCTGGTGGACAGACAGGCGATGAGCGGATGATAGAGAAGGTCGCAGATCACTTTGGGAGTAAAAAGCTTAGCAGGCTTTATTGTTGAGGCAGCAGGATGGCATGTGGCTGTTATGTAAGTGGATATATGGGATGTTATTGCGGAGGAAAATCAGCAGATGTCAATTATGAAGGCCAGGAGTGTGTGGTTTTTTGTGGCCATGTGATTCAATCGAAAATCTCTCCACACTGTGAGGCAATAATCGTAAAGGTCTGCTACCCAGGTGGTGAAGTGTTGAGATGGTTTATCACACAACCTGCAAACTAAATGTACTACCTATGGCAGCAGAGGAGAATAGAGGTAAAACATCTAACGTATGTTAATGTAAATAAGTCATGGATTTGAGCTTTAAATGACGGCTTGGGACTGTAAAAGAGCATCTAATCCTCTGAGAGTGACACTCTATACATTCATCCGGTTTTGCCCCCCAGATTAATTCCTGGTGTCGGTTTTCTTCCCTGGCAGGAAATCTTCTCATTCTTCCGGGTGTTATTAAACCAAATTTGCGAGTTGACTTCCACGAGGATACAGCTGGTGATATTCTATACTTTTGTTATTGTCAACAAATCCCTGGGAAAAATCCAACACTGCGAGTCCATCAGTGCTTTACAAGCTTTCTTACCCTGTGACTTGTTTGTTCATTGTGAAGACATAAATCTTTTAAAACACTTATATTGTAAAAATGCTCAGTAATTTCCCCAATCTTTGGTATTTTCCAACCTGGACCATATTTTCCTATGTTTCTGTGTCTCAGCGACTAATGTGAACACCAGTTTTTTAATAATTGGTCCAGTATTTAGGGAGACTGCTGCAGCTGCAAGATCCACTGAAATGTAATCCCTATGGGCAACTGAGAACTGTTAATTTACATCTGCTAAAAGTGTTTGTTTTTGCCACTGACAGGCTCAGATTGTTAAGTGTCTGACAACATTGAAAGGGAAAGGATCCCTACAGAGATAGAGCTTTTTGTTGAGAAGAAAGATCCATTTTGTTTAACCAGAAACAGCCCCGAAATCGCTATCATCAAACCCACCAGACTCCATTTAAATAAATAGCAATTTAGGCGTGTGTACAGCCAGTATATCTTTATTTCCGACTGGGTGAATTAAGGGCTTATTTCAACCACACCAGAGTTGTTGATTGTTGTCACAGTGGAAAGACAAACCAAGAAGGTTTTTATGAGTTTTATTTTGTTTCTGTCGACTTTGGATGACATGTGTTTTATGGTGACGAAATTCTTGGTTTTTAAAGTGGAATTTGGTGGGTTTGACAATAGTGATTCTGGGGCTACTGTAAATTCAGTGCCTATAACTCTATATAAGAACCTGCCTTTCTGAGGCAGTTCTTTAGTCACTTTGCAGACTAACTCGGCTTTTGTTACGTGTTAATAAGAGTCTGTATTGGAAGATCTCCGCTGCCTGCTGCTGTCGTTTCTCCACCAGTTTATTTCAACCAAACCAGAGTTGGTGATTGTTGGAACAGTAGATAGACTAACCAAGATGTTTTAATGAGTTTTAAGTGTTTTTTAAGATGACAAAATTACTGTTTTTAAGTGGAATTTGGTGGGTTTGACAATGGCGATATCGGGGCTGTTTCTGGTCAAACAAAAAGGATCTTAACCTTTAAAAAATGCTATCTCTGTAGGGATCCTTTATATAATATTGTCCAACACTTGGGGTGCTTTCACACCTGCCCTGTTTGGTTCGGTTAAATTCAACTCAAGTTCGTTTGCCCCAGCAATGAACACAGCAATCACACTCAGGTGTGCACCAAAACAGCCGGACCGAGACCTTCTTAAAGAGGTGGTCTCAGTCCGGTTACAAACGAACTCTGTTGCAGTTCGTTTGTGATGAGAACGTGTTCTGACCTGGATGTGAAGCAACTGCAGTCACATGACACATTGTTTGGGTTAAACATGAGCATGTTACAGTCCTGGAGGATTATTAATGTGCACCTCCTCCTGTACTGCTTTAATATGCACATTCAGCACATCCAATGCATCAAAACATTGTTTTCTAGTTGGAGCCGCGTTTGCCTCGTTTTCAAACTGTATGCTTTGACTAAAATGAACAATGACAGCAATATAGTCCACGATGAGCAGCGCTAAAATCAACCTGCGTAGTTGTCCCTCCATTGTGACATTAGAAAGTGTCACATTTATCTTGCAAGTGTACTCTTCTTCAATGTTTGCTTTACTTCCTGGACTTTTCCCACATGGAAATTCTGACCAATCAAGAGCAGCTTTCTCACACAAGGCATTTGATCTGGTCCTCTTGTAAATGCTGCTGTGAGAACACAAACCAACTCTAGGCAATTATACATTGCATTGCAAAAACAAGAAAAAAGGGTCCAGGTTGAAAAATATCAACATTACCCTTAAAAGAAGTAAAGTGTGCATTTGTTGGAAACTATTTTCAGTGATGGATTAATAAACATTTGGTGCTCTAGTGAGTTTTTCTTGCTGCAAAGTGGTGTTTTTGCATTTAGATCTTTAGGTGCAAAAGATCTACAGGTTTTAACAATGACAATAATAAAAGAATTAAAACTGTTAGGGAAATACATTCACATATTTTCCATCCTTTATGCAGCCCTGTTACCATTGTTTTGAGCTTTATATGTCCATTTTACTTCCTGTTGTGCTTCTTGTAGTCTCAAGATGAGTGTCAGTTTTTCCATGCAGATTTCTAAAAAATGATTTTTAAAGAAATATAGAACACACACACTCATTCTTAAAGTGTTTGCAAAGAGCAGACAGTGATGTTGCATCTTACTTCCACCCTGCCAGTTCCAGTAAGACGAAGACGTATAATTTGCTGACGCACAGGATTTCTAGGTATTGAACTGAAAGTCAAAGAGAAAACCAGCCAGTGCAGTTTTCTTTTCATCTTATCTCCTGTCTGTTGCTGGGAAAAAGTCAAAGAGTCTTTCTTTCTTTATTGCCGTTTGTTTTTCCAGAAAAGGGCCAAGTGTACAAGCAGAAGAAGCCCACCATGTACCCGCCGTGGAGCTCTACATTTGACGCCCACGTCCATCGGGGTCGCATCATGCACATCATGGTGAAGGACCGGACGGCGGAGCTAAAGTCTGAGGCCACGGTGGCTCTGGATACGCTGGCAACACGATGCAAGAAGGAGAACGGGAAGCTGGAGATCTGGGTAAGTGCAGTGGGATGTGTGTGTGTGTGTGTGTGTGTGTGTGTGTGTTTGTATTCCCGGACCAGCTGTTTGGCTACTGGCTACTGGTAAAAAATCCAGATGGGCTGACTCATATTAAGGTCAAAAGACCAATTGTTTAAAGTGGTAATCCTCCTCTTAGTCATTTCAAAATTAACCAACAGACTTCTTTTCCCAGGTTGCATTTCAACTTGTAATGGCAGGAAAAGCACAGGTTTAATTAATGACTTACTGATTAGCTACATCTGTGCGTTTTCTGCTACGACATGTCAAAATATCTGCATCTCTGAAGGCATTTTATCGTGTTTTTATTTCAATGCTTTTTTAATGAATTACACAACAAGCTTTGTTTTCTCATGAACATAACTTGTATGTAATCTCAACAAATCTTCTCATCAACAATTAGTTCACATCACTGTATACCAGAATTTTTTGCATAAGAGGGAGAGTTATGCGTCAGCCTCTAGTGTAACATATAACATGCATGTCGGCAGTGTTTTATAAATAATAACAATGACATTAACATGGCAATGGTGGCTGATCTTGCCATCTGCTCAGGGGGTAAGGAGCTCCTGGACCTCACCGTTTTCAAATTTGTGGACATTTTGGGCCACTGTTCTTCTTTAAGTTAGCTGCTGACTGCTACCACCTACATCTCCTGCAATTGGTCGCATACATAGCGTGTCTTTAAAACATCACACCCATGCCAGCCATTATCCCATCCTGCTAGCTGTCATGTTTATACAGACAATGTTCCGGCACTGTAACTGCCTCCAGTGACGGCTCATAGACGAGGCAACTCTGTCCCTTAATTCCAGTAATATACTTTTTATACAAAGCGGCCTAGTGGCATAACAGCGTAAAAATTCCTGCCTAGAGGAGGCAGTGAACACACCATAAACCAGTGTGTATTATGTTGTTACTGTAATCATTAGAAAAGAAAGCCTGTTATGTTATAAGATGCAGACCTTAAGAGTCGAATTAAAGTCATTGAAGCTTTACTTGCTGAGATGCAGCAGGAAAATAAAAGGACTGGTTAGAAGAATCTGGCATACTGGAGGTGACCAGTTGGAATATTTTAACATATCATCCAGCCCTTGTATTTTCTCTCTCTATTTTCATCCAGCAGAATGTTCAATTTACATGCTGAAATAAAGAACTGGGGTGTACTGGTGTCCTAGGGGGTTTAAGACTGTGTAATTGCAGTGTTCCCAGTTTGAGTCCAGCTGGGGACCATTGTTCAGTGTCACCCTCTCTCCTTCTCTACCCTCATTTCTTGTCATCTCTCTATTGTATGCCATTTAATTACGGCCAAAACACCCCGAAAATACTTCTCACAAATTTGTAAGAATCTATCCCGTGGAGGAGGGCCCCAGACCCCGAACGGGGGTTCAGCTTCACATCCTTTTTATCCCACTTCAGCTTGAATTGCTTCTCAAAAATATCCAGGTTACGGAGGCCATCGGTGCCGCTAATTACCCAGTTCTTCCTAAAGTTATTTTTAACTCGTCAGAAATTAGACACAGATCTCTTTCTGTGCGCCAGATAATTTCTTCCTTGGAAAGACTTTGCTTTGGGTGACACCAGAAGCTTCATGCCAAATGTCTCTGATACAAAACTAAGAATTAAACAAATAAAGTAAAACAAATTAATCAAATCAAATACATTCGGAGTTTGCTCCATAGTCTGGTTGTCTGTGTGTGTTTGTATGTGCCAGACAGTCAGTCTGTCTCAGTGACGCCAAACATGCTTTATACAGTTCGTGCGTCATCTTCTTGAATTCACATCCTTCCCTTTTTCACTCTGTTTTTCTCATGAATTTCTGTCTAAAATTGTTGCTTTTGTTTCAGTTTTCTTTTTTTTTTCCGTTTCTTTTTGTCTCAGCTGGAGCTGAAGCCGCAGGGCCGCCTGCTGATGGAGGCCAGATATTATCTGGAGAAAAGTGGTGAGTGGTTCAAATAAATCTAACTCCACCTGCTGCCCCAACAACACTTATAAAAACTGTAATATACTGCAGCACACAGGGTTTTGCTATCAACTGCAAGAAAGCTGAAACGACTGCCAAATTAAATCAACTGCTCAAACAAAATCTGTAAAACTTAAAGTGAAAATAACAGATGGTCATCTCAATAATCTTAAAGGTACAAGGTAGTAAAGTCGACTCAAAAATGAAACATTTTTTCTTTAATGATCAGCATTCCTCCCATAACTTACTTGTCTACTACATTTTTACAAGTCAACTACAAGTTGTTCCTGCTGCTACAGACAAGAAAGTATACCATGTCTTGTCTATTCAGGGCTTGAAGCAAGAAAAAATCCTGTGCCTGAAATTTTTTTAGAGGGCCTTCTGTGCTAGGGGGGTCCGGGGACATGCCCCCCCCCCCCCCCCAGAAGAAAATTTTGAACATTTGACGTCTAAATGAATTAATCTGGTGCACTTTGAGAGTATCAATCAAGTATCACATCAAGGAGCTAGAATAACAATTTCAAGGTTTTTAATAATTAAATATGAACACTTCACCAAAAAGGAAAATTTGGTCGTCAGCTACTACAAAATGGTTGGGGCCGGGCAATTTTAGGCAATTCTGAGCAACAAGTGGCAGAATAGGAAGACAACAAGAACGCATTAAAATGTACGTTTTACATCAGTTGAAGCTTGAACTCACGACCCCTGACACCAAGGAGCATCTTCCATCTGACTGAGATAATTTGCAAGTGACAACTGATTGGTGGCTTCACAAATTATCTCACTTATCTCTACCACACCACCTCTTTCTCTTTCTGTATGTGTGAATTGCAACCCCCAACCTGTAGCCATCTCTCTCTCTCTCTCTCTCTCTCTCTTTGTGTGTGTGTGTGTGTGTGTTTTCATCTCTCTCGTGTCTAGACCAAACTGAACAAATATTTATAGACAGACAAGCAACATCATAATTAAACAGGCTTTTATTTTTAAAATTTATTTTATTTTGAAAATTGGCCGGATTCTCTCGTCTTTTCTGTGTCCGACTTCCTGTTTGGTATGATCTGCCCTATCCAGTTCGACAGAGGCGCTCACGGCTCATGTGAAAAATAGACCAGATGCCGAACTGAAGCGCTGCAGTGCGCGAGCCTCCGCGGGCGCTCCGCTCTGCTCACTGGCCTGTGTGGACAGTCAAATAGGTTAACATGGACGCCGACTGAAAACTGCCTCCACTGCTGGGCGCTGCGCTTCGGTTCTGCGTCCGGTGTGTCCGTGGCGTGACTGAATGAGAGACTGTGAAAACTTAAGGCCCGCCCTACTCTGCCTCTGACTGGCTAGAAGTCCTTGTTTACCTTGAGTAATGTGATACACCATTGGTAGTTGGAACTATCACTTTGCTTTGCTTTAAAACGACCGGTTAAATCACTGTTGCTACGGCAAGATGATAAAATATTCACGAAAAAAAAAATATTCCTGAAATCCGGCACCGTACCGGAGAACTTCAAGCCCTGTCTATTAGAGAATATCTGCATCTTTGTGACGAGTCGACTGCCAGTTTAATGGTTTTATTCCAATTCAGATTCCTTTTATGGTCATTTTTGAGATGCCAAATAAAAGCTAGCAGAGCGCCGTCTGATTCAGAATATTTACATGCTTCCTGTAAAAAACAAAAGAGCTAGAGAGCAATTTGCCACTTTGATCCAAAAGGGCTAACGGTGCTAACAGCGCTAACAACAGCTACAATGCTGATGGAGCTGTTAATAAGGACAACCTGAGGGGGAACCAGAGGGTGGTCACTACGCTTCTGTGGCGACGACGTCCCTCAATTGCTCTTTGCTAAGCCCCGCCGCTTTGTGATAGTCCGACAAGCTGTCGCAGTAAGCATGGAGCCCACACTGTAACTACCTGCACTCCCTGAAGGAATATTATCATATTTTTGGAGAAATGAAAGAGTGATTCCAGAGAGAAGCAGACAGAGGGGTCTACAGTCTGTGTTTGAAGGATATATCCAGGATGTCAAACTGACTCAGCAGCAACAACAGGTTAAAAAGACAAAGATAGTTAGAAGCTAAAGCCGAACTATAGGCTACAGATCACAGTGTAAAAGTGACCAGACCACCACATCACTGCTGATCGCCACACAAGACAATGAATATAAAGGGAAACTTTGCTGATATTGAACCAGCTGTGTGGCATCGCAGTGTGTGCAGATGAACAGTGTTTGGCTTCACCCCCGTGCCACTGCCAGCACCTGGACCTCCGCCGCTGGACAGGGAAGTCAAACAACGTTCATCTGCACACACTGCGATGCCACACAGCTGGTTCAATATCAGCAAAGTTTCCCTGCTTCCCTTCACTGGTTCCTGTACAGCAGGGTCGGTCTTTGTTTCACTGTTATAATCATTACAAAGCAAAAGCAGCATGTGTGTACATTCAGTAGGCTATATCTTCAGTAGCTAGCTAGCTAACCCTACACTTTTCAGGGTCTGATTTTGGTTTTGGAACAGGGAAGAAACGTCTATCTTTTTCCAACCTCTCCAGGTAACGAGTATCATTAATACACGACGTGCCCCAGGCACAACATTTAGCTCCAAATCCACAAAACCAGCCTGAAAATGAAGGAAATCTGAATCAATGGAGCACAGCTGTGTTGTTGTCGGACCCTGGTCTGAGCCGGCCTGATGCTACGTTATGAGTGACACTGCTGCGTAACTGTTAGCTAGCTTGTAGGTCCTGTATGCCGAAATTTTTTTCTAGGGTAGTGAAGGCATGGTCTGTCCTACTCCACCTCTATTTGGCTAGTACTCATTGAATTCCTTGGTTGGATTGGTTAGGTTTAGGCATGAGGAGATCAGCGGTAAAATAATGGAGTAGAGCAGGTCATGCCTTCACCATCCTGGGGAAGTAAAAAACTTGCATTCTGAACGTTGGTCGGTAACTGGCAGAATTCATAGTCACGGGGGAAGGACCTCACAATTTGAGAGAGTGTTTCATTGGACATAAAATTAGTACATGCTCCCAAATGCAGGATGAATCATCAACTTGTTTATACTGTTTTCCAGGAAATGACTAAAACTAGTCTTGTCACTGTTGGGCCAGATACTTGCATATTGATGATGATCAGTGTAGGAAACATGACATTAAAATAAACTTAAAAATCTATTTTGATGTCATGGAAACTTTAAAGGGACAGTTCGTACCACCACTGAAGCTGAGTAATGTATTGCTGTGGACTGGGGCAGCAGCAAAACATATTTTTAGCTACTTAGAATAAAAAGTTAATATACAGTACAGGCCAAAAGTTTGGACACACCTTCTCATTCAATGCGTTTTCTTTATTTTCATGACTATTTACATTGTAGATTCTCACTGAAGGCATCAAAACTATGAATGAACACATGTGGAGTTATGTACTTAACAAAAAAAGGTGAAATAACTGAAAACATGTTTTATATTCTAGTTTCTTCAAAATAGCCACCCTTTGCTCTGATTACTGCTTTGCACACTCTTGGCATTCTCTCCATGAGCTTCAAGAGGTAGTCACCTGAAATGGTTTTCCAACAGTCTTGAAGGAGTTCCCAGAGGTGTTTAGCACTTGTTGGCCCCTTTGCCTTCACTCTGCGGTCCAGCTCACCCCAAACCATCTCGATTGGGTTCAGGTCCGGTGACTGTGGAGGCCAGGTCATCTGCCGCAGCACTCCATCACTCTCCTTCTTGGTCAAATAGCCCTTACACAGCCTGGAGGTGTGTTTGGGCTCATTGTCCTGTTGAAAAATAAATGATCGTCCAACTAAACGCAAACCGGATGGGATGGCATGTCGCTGCAGGATGCTGTGGTAGCCATGCTGGTTCAGTGTGCTTTCAATTTTGAATAAATCCCCAACAGTGTCACCAGCAAAACACCCCCACACCATCACACCTCCTCCTCCATGCTTCACAGTGGGAACCAGGCATGTGGAATCCATCCGTTCACCTTTTCTGCGTCTCACAAAAACACGGTGGTTGGAACCAAAGATCTCAAATTTGGACTCATCAGACCAAAGCACAGATTTCCACTGGTCTAATGTCCATTCCTTGTGTTTCTTGGCCCAAACAAATCTCTTCTGCTTGTTGCCTCTCCTTAGCAGTGGTTTCCTAGCAGCTATTTGACCATGAAGGCCTGATTCGCGCAGTCTCCTCTTAACAGTTGTTCTAGAGATGGGTCTGCTGCTAGAACTCTGTGTGGCATTCATCTGGTCTCTGATCTGAGCTGCTGTTAACTTGCGATTTCTGAGGCTGGTGACTCGGATGAACTTATCCTCAGAAGCAGAGGTGACTCTTGGTCTTCCTTTCCTGGGTCGGTCCTCATGTGTGCCAGTTTCGCTGTTGCACTTGATGGTTTTTGCGACTCCACTTGGGGACACATTTAAAGTTTTTGCAATTTTCCGGACAGACTGACCTTCATTTCTTAAAGTAATGATGGCCACTCGTTTTTCTTTAGTTAGCTGATTGGTTCTTGCTATAATATGAATTTTAACAGTTGTCCAATAGGGCTGTCGGCTGTGTATTAACCTGACTTCTGCACAACACAGCTGATGGTCCCAACCCCATTGATAAAGCAAGAAATTCCACTAATTAACCCTGATAAGGCACACCTGTGAAGTGGAAACCATTTCAGGTGACTACCTCTTGAAGCTCATGGAGAGAATGCCAAGAGTGTGCAAAGCAGTAATCAGAGCAAAGGGTGGCTATTTTGAAGAAACTAGAATATAAAACATGTTTTCAGTTATTTCACCTTTTTTTGTTAAGTACATAACTCCACATGTGTTCGTTCATAGTTTTGATGCCTTCAGTGAGAATCTACAATGTAAATAGTCATGAAAATAAAGAAAACGCACTGAATGAGAAGGTGTGTCCAAACTTTTGGCCTGTACTGTAAGTTTGGTGTATGCTACATTTAGAATATGTTCAATGCTTCACCTCACCAACAGATGGTGATTTCCGATGGGAAACTGAAACCGATAAATCGCTCTCTTCAAAGCCACCAAACTCCTTTTAAAAAAACAGTAATGTAACCTCGCTGACAACATAAGTTGTTGGTCTACCACTGCCTCGATCAGTTGGTTTGCTTGTGTAACTGTGAGATAATTCAGATTAAAGAGTCACACAATAACACAAACAAACAAACAAACAAATAGAGGCAGTGGTAGACCAGCAGCTCCTGTGTTCAGGAGTCTGGCTTTGATGATAGATGGTAGACTGAAGCTGTTAATGGCTGACTGATGGAAAGGTAAGGTGTTGAAAATATTCTAAATATAGTGTACATTTAAACTGATGTTGATTTTTTTAGGTTGCTAAAATACATTTAGCTGCTGCCCCTAATCCACAGTAGTTCACTGATTACTTTCTGTGTCTGTACTCCTGCGTATTTCTCCAAACTGGGGGCGTGCTGACTGACATCTACTGCAGGTAATACATTGAATATGGATAATTACCTCATACAACCCCACTTCAAAATGCCCTATCTATCCCTTTGAATGCATCCAGGTAACAGTTATAGGATATTTGAGAGACTATTAAGGATTTCTTAGGGTTGAAAATACTCATATACTGGAAAAATACTGTGTACTGTGATCAAAAAATACAGCCCATCATCCAAACTGTCTGAACAGTCCTTCAAACGTCCGCATCACATGCACCCTCATGTGCTTTAATGAGCCTTAATCATGCCAGCCTAATTTCATTTTCTCAAACTAAAAATAAGACCATTTGAGTCTCTGCCCGCTGCAGGTCCTGGTGGCTGTGTGTGTTTTGTGTTAGAGCCCTTTCACTGGTGCTGTCCTGACATTAACACCATGCCAAGGCACTGAGAAGTCACTGAGAACTAAAAGGAAGAAGCCATCTCATGTTTCTATATATAGACCCCGCAAATAGGAAATTGCTGCTCAGAACAACAGGTGGCACAGCGGCTGGTGCACTGTGACAATTTGGTCTGTGGCACTTCCTCCTGAACTACACACTGACAGATAATAAATTGCCTTACAGTTTTCAAATTGACTCATAATTATATATATATATATGTGAGCGGCCAAATATTCACCCACTGAGTGATGATTCAGCAGCACACAGACTTTCTAAATAGATAACACGCTTTTAAAAAGGATGGCTCAACATTTTGGGAAATAAAAAGAGCCCTTACATTATTCGACTTCTCAACATATGACTTCATACTGTTACCCGTGGCAACAACAAGCATGGCTGAAAGCGAAATTATTACCAACTCTGCGGTGGTAGTGTGGAATAAACTGTGAATGTTTTATGAACAGCCCCGGACTTCTCAGACTTTTTTAGTGCTCAGAGGGAACTCATTCAGCGGCTCCTCTGGCAGCAGCACAGCGGCTCTCCCTCTCCTCTCGCCGTGCACACACAGGAGTCGGTGTCGTCAAGTGATTTTGTCATAAACCTACATGTAAACCTACATGATGCTCGCGGCTCGACAAAAAACTGAATATATGTGACTGTGTGATAGTTGTGGTATCATAACAGCCTGTCACAGGTTACAGCGTGATGATTAGAGGAGAAATGGCAGAGCATAAAGGTCCAGGTGGAAAAAAACAACTCGGTCATTTAGGATTTTACTGAAAGAAGGAAACCACCAGGGGTGTCCCCGACTAAGAATTTTCATAGTCAAATCTGATTTGACAGATTTTTCCTTTAGCCGACTAATCGTTGCCGTTGCCGTTTTCCCCCTCATTGATTATTGAGCTCATTTGCGTCAGTTTCCGCTCCAGATAAAAAGAGCTAAAACACCCAAATCAACAAATTTAATTCTTCAGTTGGCATAATAAAATAATAATAATAATAAAAGGGTTATCATTTTATCTTTATCTTTATTCCTTTCACTTCAAGGTATGATGCTCTAGATCAGCGCAGATGCGCTGCAGCCTCATCCATGTCTTTAACAGGAGTCGTTTCTGACTCGTCAGAACTTGCCATTTCATTCACAAATAAACATCCAAAAACATCATCAAAAGGTTTAGAAACAGTTTTCCTTCTTTCTGACTTCAAGTTACTTCATTAATCAACTCAGGTTCATACAAGTTCATCCACAAATAAAAAATCAGAGTCTATCAAGAAAACAATCAGCGGTGAAATTTGTTTCAAGACACTTAAGGTAAACGAATAATCCTTCCAAAAATTTGATGTGAGAGCACATACCTCCTCCTAAGTGTTTGTTTATGCGCTCCGCCACCGTAAATCACCGTAGGCCTCGATGCTGCTCTGATGGTCCTGCAGCACACTCACTCACCTCAGCTTATTTGGACCGAGCAAGTGGGTGATTCATTCCTGCGTAGTAATGATTATGCCTACTGATTAAACGCATGCATCATTTTCAATTTTTATTAACAGAAATTAGGCTAATGTTTGTATGAAAATAGGCTATATATCATGAATTACTAGAAAACAAATACAGTCTATGTCTAATCAAGATGTTCAGCAGCAGTGAGCACCCCCATATAGTCAGAATGGTACGGTCTTGTTTCATAATCACATTTTGCGACGTTTCGACGGCGAGACTGGCAGTTGAATCAGACTTCTCCGAATCGAATCACCAAATCATCGACTATTCGGGGTCACCCCCAGAAATCACACTGCCAACCTCGTCTCTCTCTTGAATCAGTCCATTAAAACTCTGGCAGATTAATGCAGATTTTACCAATTTGTCATTTAAAAATAAGAAAGTTAGGTATGTACTATTACAAAAATAATTTGGGTTGCATTTTATCAAACTTCAAGTACTGCCACAATAGTATTGGTACAAAATACTCGTAAACAATTTACTCAGGGCGTGCAGATGATTTATGTTTTAAAGGTCTCATCATTTCACAATACACAAGGCAATGTTTTTATGTAAAACAGCAAAAATTAGATCACAAAGTGGGGCTGCAACACAAACGACTGACTCATCCCTAAGAGATGGTATCGACAAAATGAAACTCAGATGTTGGCAAGAAACACTTCTCGATGCACTGAAAGGTGGTAAATCGAAATCTAGCTGTGAAACCTTTCGCGATGATCGATCACTCTGTGCAGGGAAGGCTGAGTTCTACAACACTATGTCTTTTTCTTCTTCAAATAAAAGGTTGTATGATGTGTTTCAGACGCCGCAGGTCAGACTGAAGAGGACCAGGAGTCCGAACGAGAGAGAGAGGGTCTGTTCGCCCTCCATCAGCGGCGAGGTGCCATCAAACAGGCGAAAGTTCACATTGTCAAATGTCATGAGTTCAGCGCCACGTTCTTCCCACAACCAACCTTCTGTTCCGTGTGCAAAGAGTTTGTCTGGTGCGCAACAAACTGAAATATAGACCACCAAATTATCATTTACTTCATCATCATGAGTCATTTCAACCTGTTTTTATCCTCACAGGGGTCTTAACAAGCAGGGTTACCAGTGCAGACGTGAGTATCACTTTAGTTTCCACACACATTATGGAGATGGCGTCTTTGCCCCCCCCTCGTGCCTAACTGCCACCTTTGTGTCTTTCAGAGTGCAACGCAGCTATTCACAAAAAATGCATAGACAAAGTAATCGCCAAATGCACTGGTTCAGCCATTAACAGCAAAGAAACAATGGTGAGTATCCGCATCACGCCGATTCTCACACACTCATTGTTCCACATAAATGCTCTCCATGTGTGTGTCACTGTTTCTATGCAGTCACGCTTCAATCTGCTGATATAGTGTGTGTAAGAGATTTGTAAACTTGTGGTTATAATGCTTACTAATCAAGAAGTCACCTCGCACAGAGGTATCGTTACACCAGACATTCTTGTCTTGGCTCATTCGCTGCTTTTATCTTCTCGCTCTTGTTTCACTTCCTCCTCAGCCACAGGCCCACTGAGCTCATGTGAGAATGCAAAACCTCACGTTGTCATAACAAAAGGACAGAGCTGCCACCCACTGTCTGGATACAGGAAGTGCTTCCTACTACTGCCTTTAGCTTTGTTTGCGTCTGGCCCAACTGCCAAAACCTGTTTGCAAGGCTTAACGACATGTATTAGGGCGTCCGTGATGAGCTGTGTGATGTGATGTGTGTTCTGCAGATCCACAAGGAGCGCTTCAAGATCGACATGCCCCACAGGTTTAAAGTCTACAACTACAAAAGTCCCACGTTCTGTGAACACTGCGGCACTCTGCTGTGGGGGCTCGCCAAGCAGGGGCTCAAATGTGAGGGTGAGAGGCGGGAGTTTTATGATTTCTGTCATTTATGTGTGGTTGTGTCAATGTTATACACACTGACTTGCCTTGTGTTAACGCAGCTGATGACACTATTTGAACGCCGGCGTCTAAAAGAAAATTTTGCCCTTTTGCCAAAAGGAAAAGTTCACAAGTGTCTCTGGATTTTAATGTCTTACATGGAAGTACAACTCACCTCGCACACTAATAATCTAATAGAGTAGCTGCAGGTGGCTGTGGATAAACATTCATAAACTACTGGTATATTAACAGATATTTTATTTCAGTCTCACCGCCCTGTGAAACACAAAATAGCCACTTTTCATGAGACAAACTACCTTTTTTTCAGCTTTGCAACAACACATTTTTCAGACCGACTCAAGATTAAAATTCCAGATTTAAAGGTTTTATTTGTCACACGTATTGTTTATGCTTATACAATATGTAAAGTAAAATGCAGAGTCAGCTCAAGTTATTTTCACGTCTTTGTCTCCACCACGGCATCGAGGCTGCTGCAGCATGATAATAAATTACTCCAAAAACATAAAAACAGTAAGCTAACAGTTACAGATAAAAGAGCTGGTAATGTCGGAGCTTCTCAATGCCGCAGTTGTTAATAATTTAGCGTTGTGGCTTGTTAACTACCGGCGAGATTAACAGGGTTAAAGCTTCACACAGCAAAGCATATATTAAAAGATCTATCTTGGATTTTATGAACCTAAATCAGGTCATTTAAGTGAAGATCAACTGAATAGGATGAATCAATTATTTTAACCCAGCCCTAATACTGACCCAGTGTTTGCTACAGTCTAGAGATGCACCGATCCAGCTTTTTCAGTTTTGATACCGATGCTGTGGCTTTGACTATCAGCCGATACCCGATAACTGATTCCGATCCGATACTAGCCTGGAAATCCAGACCCAAATCTACAAAAATTTGGGTCTGGCCATGAGTAATGCAAATGGCCCAACTCGAGGGGCGGCACCAAGCATGTATTTGTAAATATCACTGCACGCAATTGGATAACACTACGACCAATCAGAACAATACACGGGGTGATGTATATGCTTAGCTACCAGCGGAGCTAACTGGTAGATTAGACTCTTGCCGTATCTGGTCGGCAAAACAGCAAAAACATCCTTCTTGCAAAGGAAAGATTCGAGCGCCGTCTTCTGTTCCTCTTTTAGAGAAAAAGCCAAGTCTAACTCGTTCATTGTAGTGGCCAAAGCCGTTTCAAACAACTGGTGTTCATCCGTAGCCATCTTGCAATGTTTACTGACTGATTCCGGACTTCGCCATCGCAGCGCTGTCGTCATCTGTTTAGCTCGCCTCTGGCCCGCCTATATCAGATACACCGATGTGATTGGTGCAGCTCAGTTTCATGGGCATAGGTAATGAGCGTCATTACTGATTGCCAGAGAGACTTGCTGAGCAAATTCAAATTGTGCTCTCACGAGAACTCTGGATTTCCAGGGTAATCGGATACCATGGTTGACCTAAAAAGCTATATACCTTTACATGTAGAACAGAAAAGACTAAAGGCATCAGGCATTGATGACCACAGAGTTCTTTCCTGAGATAAAATAAAACTAGATGAAACAGATTAATGCAATGATGAACTACTTATTTTTAACAAAAAGTTAAAAGTGTGAAATACCTCCACACAGCAGATTCTCTCCTTTGTTCCATGACGTATAACGTAGCTCACATCGCAGTAGATTTAAACGGAAGGCATCGCCTCAGGTATAGGTTGCATTTTCCGATACCCGATCCATCTATTTTGATGATATCAGGGCCGATATTCAATCTAGTCATCAGATTGGTGCACCCCTACTACAGTCGAGTCCAGTTAAGTCAATTCTATTCGTATTACCCAAAATCACAATCCACAAATTGCAAAAATCACAGTCAAATTTGCCTCACACTGTTGGGCTTAACAATCTGTACAGCATACAGTACCTTCAATCCTTAGAGGAATATAAGAAAAGAAGGAACACAGCTTAATACCCCCTTTTCAAAGCCCTGATGATCACACGGTGCATGTGAAAATATGTGCAGGCAGAAAGGGTGAGATGTCATAGATACAGAATTGTGATCTCAGACGGCATGTCTATATTACATCACAGTCGTGCTGTGTTTTCTGTGCAGAATGTGGCATGAATGTCCATCATAAATGCCAGAAGAAAGTAGCCAACCTCTGTGGGGTCAACCAAAAACTGATGGCTGAGGCTCTGGCTATCATCGAGAGTAAACAGCAGGTCAGACAAACAAATGTTCTCCTTTATAAATGTTTGAATGTGTACATTTTGAGGAATTGTCGAGGTATTGAGAAAAGTTTTCCCCATCAAATTTTGCTTTAGTAAGTTGTTAAGACACCCCTGAGAATTTTATTAGTATGTACTGGAGCACGGTAAGTATGGGTCCATGTGCAAAAGGTTTAGAAGGATTTTAGGGTGTGTAGTTAAGGTCTTCTGTTTCCCAGAGACATCTTCTAAGTGTCTCAAGAATTTTGTAAAGGCTTTTCCCCCTGACATTTTTTGCTTTAAAATTTTAGATGAAATAAACCTCAGTCTGATTCTGCTCCTACCTTCTGTCTTCAGGCCAGAAGCACCAGGGATAGTGACATCATTAGTCGAGAAGGCCCAGTAACTGTCAACCAGCCGGGAATGGTCCGAGCTCCATCTGGGGTGGTAACGAGCGCAGCAGGCACAGCCGCACCTGCAAACAAAGGTACGTGACCTCTGAAAAAAATCTCTACTTTCATCCAGTACATTTCCTCTTGGTCATTTTTCATATCATGCATTTGTTTCTCCTAATTCTGCGTCCTGACCTGCAGAACTGCAGGGTGTTTCATGGGACGAACCGACAGACATCAGCAGGTCTATCACTGAGTCGCCGACAGAAGAAGAGCCTCTGTACGCCATTCCCAGGAAGGATCACCAGCCTAAATTCACCATCGATGACTTCGTCCTGCACAAGATGCTCGGGAAGGGCAGCTTCGGAAAGGTACAGCAGATGATGTGATCAAAACAAGACAGACAGAGAGAGAACAGAGAGAGTTCACCCCCAAATCAAAAATACATATTTTGCCTCTTAACTGTACTTCTGTTTATCAGTCTTATCAGTATAATGGAACTCGGGGGCACTCGGCCTGTGGTGCTCAAAGTAGGGCTGGGCGACATATATAAACTTGTAGGTCTAAGACTCTATAAAGTAATTAGAACTCATACGCAACACGTTCAGAGGACGGCTTTTTTCCGCGAGTTTGTCATCAGTGATATTCTTGTCATTCTCATAAACAGAGGGTGGTCACACAGACCGTTATGACTCTTGTGGTCAACACTTCTCTCTCTTCTCACAGCCAGTTTCCACAGAAACCCACTGACTTCTTGTTGCTCTAATGTCATGGCAATTATCACCGTGCATCACAAACAGCATGAGAGTGGGGGAGTGTTAGAAGTGGGTTGCAAAAAAAAATAACATATGAACTGTCTGGCAGCTTTCACATGTTCTTGCTGTGTTTCCAGGTGTTTTTAGCTGAGCTGAAAAAAAGCGGGCTGTTTTATGCGGTGAAGGCTCTGAAAAAGGACGTGGTGCTGATGGACGATGACGTGGAGTGCACCATGGTGGAGAGGAGGGTTCTCTCTCTAGCCTGGGAAAACCCTTTCCTCACGCACCTTTACTGCACCTTCCAGACCAAGGTAACAATCACGTACACTCCGACTCACACCCTGAAATTAGTTAGCATTTTAGCACTTCTGGTTTCCTAGTCTTGAAGTCAATGGAATGGGTTTTTGGTTAGATGCCTTGAATAAGGTCTGTGATTAACATAAGCTTAAGAGACTCTACGGCAAAAAAATACCTCAATAAATACCCCACTCATTAATTCTTAAGTTTTCAAGCGTCTTGAAAAAGGCATCATCAACACACCAAACACGGCTGTTGCAACACTGAAGTCATGCAACCGTAGTGTAGTTCCTTTATACCCTAACGTTAGCTTTTTACTTCTGGTGATTGTATTTACGCTTCAACAATCATGACAGTGGTGTTCATTTGTTCAGACTATCTTGCTGAAACATGCTGGTATCATAAACTTTTGTTTGCCTCAGAATAGGGTAGTCAACCATCAGTTCCACCAAGCATATTTTTGACTGGTTGCGCATGTCAGTCTATGAGCTAATTTTGCTACTCTCAGGGTTACTGTACTGTGCACCAACCGGGTCTGGTGGGAGCTAGCTAGCGACACTGCTCATTCAGCAATTACCACTAGTAACACCATCCTGACCTGACAGCATTGCTGTGGAGACATTGCGGCCATCCTCTGGCCTCCTTGCAGGTCGCTTCAGTGAGTAAGTAGCTCAACTTTGAGTCACAATCCTCCCTTAAGCATTGTTGACGACTGTTAGCTCTGTTAGCAATATTAGCAGTGTCAGCACAGCTAGTGGTGCTAACATTGCTAACAATGCTAAATGGGGTTTGCGGCTTAAAAATTAAGCCGCTTACTCACTGGGTCTGCCAGTGGGACAGAGGGGTGGTCACCATGTAGTGGACACTATTTCCTCATGTTAACGCAGCTAGCCCACAAAGCCTACAGAAAATCTGAAGACATTGCCTCAAGGCGTTCTTGAGATATTGCATTCACGAGAAAGGGATGGATAGACGACACCCTCCACGGCTACAACTACAGCCCTGACCTATCTGTATTTGTTGTATCCAGGAAAACCTGTTCTTCGTGATGGAGTATCTGAATGGAGGAGATCTCATGTTCCACATCCAGAGCTGCCACAAGTTTGATCTGCATAGAGCCACGTATGTATGCGCAACATCCAGTACGGCTGTTAAGACACTAATTTATCTGCGTACCGTGTACTGAGGGATGCTTCTTTCTTGCTATGAAACCTTTGTTGAAACACAGAAACGATTACATTTGTTTTAACATAACTGCTTGTGATTGGGCCAATTTGTCTTCTATAACATCTGTGCTTAATGTGGTGGCTCTGTTTGTCTCATTCACTTCCCTTTGTACTTCTGTGATGGAATCAGCAGGTAGTGATGCAAATGAAACAAGCAAGAGGAAAGACAAAAATAACACCCCCCATGTCATCTGTGTCTTCTTTCAGCTTCTATGCAGCTGAGATCATCTGTGGGCTCCAGTTCCTGCACTCTAAAGGAATCATTTACAGGTAGAGTCTCAGTAGAAGCCAGAAGCAGAACTGAAACTGATGATGACTAAAACTCAAGAGACCCACTGCTTTCTGTTGGTTTAATGTCTCGCTGCTCGTATCCTCTGCAGGGATCTGAAGCTGGATAATGTGCTGCTGGACTCCGAGGGTCACATAAAGATAGCAGACTTCGGCATGTGTAAGGAGAACATGCAAGATGAGTCGCGGACCGCCACTTTCTGTGGGACACCTGACTACATCGCTCCTGAGGTGACCACACACATCATGTTATCAGCAACGCAATGTAGTTTTGACTGGCCCCAGTGGAGATATTGTGTCTTGGGCGCTTGAAGCACCACGGACAGCAACCGAAGCGCCATATTTGTCACATTAATCTCCAGGGCTGGTACCTGCGGTTATTCCACAGGCTAGTTAATAACATGTCGGGCAGGAAATCCAAAGTGTGGGATCATTTTGAGAAGGTGAAGGACGAACCCAAGGTGATATGTAAACTCATCTTCATTGGTCGACTACAAACATGACGTATCATCTGAAACATGGAAGTAGCTACATGCCCATTAGCCCACAGCGTCATTAACAGGCAGCTCGCTCAGTGTGTGACGTGCACTTGGAGATAAAATATAGGCCTATATTAATGAAGGTTCATTAGTACGGTTTTGTATTTCTCTGTAAGATATCAGCTGCATGTTATTATCCAAGGCAAATTTAGAAAGGCTACACAGTGTGTTTTAACAGTGTGTGTGTTTGTGTTTCAGATCCTGCTGGGTCAGAAGTACAACAGCTCAGTGGATTGGTGGTCGTTTGGCGTGCTGCTGTACGAGATGCTGATCGGTCAGTCTCCGTTCCACGGCCGCGACGAAGAGGAGCTGTTTCAGTCCATACGAACCGACAACCCTGTTTATCCCCGCTGGCTCACCAAAGACGCCAAGGACATCCTGATCCAGGTCAGACAGTGTGTGTTAGGGGTACTTAACTAATTTATCTGTGGAAATCTGTGACTGATATTTGGTATGTGCGTATCTCAATCAGACATGCACAGTGTGTAACCTCTGGTGTGTCTGTCCTACAGCTGTTTGTCAGGGAGCCTGAGGAGCGCCTGGGAGTGAAGGGAAACATCAGAGAGCACAGTTTCTTCAGTTGCACCGACTGGAGTGCCCTGGAACAACGGAAGGTGGCGCCGCCCTTCAAGCCAACCTTAGTAAGTACATTCATAGTTGAAGCAGTAGTAGTAGTAACAGTTAGCTGTGGATATTTTTTGAGCCTGCTTTACTTATCTTAAATTGAGATAACAGATACGTGCACACAAACACACACACACACACACACACACACCTGGTGTTTCACAACACATTTTCAGGCTGTTAAATCAGTATTGTACTGTATGTTTCATTGGTTTCATTTACATTCACACTAATCTTCCAGTATTATATTATATTAAATATATATATTATGAATAAACAGCACACACCATTTGGATTTTCTGAATTAGGTCTTTATCGAATTTAGCATTTTCGGATTAAAGGAAATGACCACTTTAGAATAAAAATACAGACAGTACTTACTGACCCTTATGCCGACCAGTCCAGTGCAGTTTTTTAATCCACAAAATTCGTTCGGAGGATACCAGCTAGCTGGAATAACAGCTACACTTGAAATGCATGGAACCCACATTTTGAAAATGTAATAAAACTAGCTACATTTCAAAAACATCGTAATCCAAGTGCCCTGAAGCCTAACTGATGGCTAGTGGTGGTGCTAGTTCTCGAGTCTCGCGCGAGTTGCCATGTAAACACAGCACGACTGTAGAGCAGGCTAACTGACCACGGTGAGAAATTATGCTATAAAAGTGGAGAAAATTACGTCTTTTCAAGTCAATTTTGCATGCCGTGGCTTCAGGACACTTGGATTACGACGGACGAGCCGTTCTGACGTTTTGAAATGCATTAGCGGAGTTTTATTACATTATATTAGTCTGTATAATTCGGGTTTTAGGAGCATAGCATTCTTTGGGTTTCACTTGGAGTCTTACCACAGTTTATGACACATGGCCTCTTGTCTGTTTACGACTGGCTCTGTGCACGCCCAAAATTTCTGATCGAAAGAAAAAACATCCACTTTTAAACATGTAGCCATTATGTGCCTTGACATGTTTTCCTTTCCTCTCTCGCAGACGTCGCCCAGCGACTGCAGCAACTTTGACAAAGAGTTCATCAACGAGAAGCCCCGCCTGTCGTGTGCCGACCGGACGCTCATCAACAGCGTCGACCAGACGATGTTCCGAAACTTCTCCTTTGTTAACCCGGGGATGACACGCATGGCGGCACCACGCTGACCACCTGACCAACAACCTACTACCTTACAAGCAGGCCGCTCACTCAGCCACAACCAGCACTTACTGTAACTAAATCAAACTGCAGAGACTTTAGACCGTGAATGTCACAAAACTCAGCTGTATCCGTGACACGATGATAACCACTAAGGGGGTGTCCTGGGTGTAAGGCACATGTAACTGTGACGGGATCTTTATCGCATGTCTTTACTGTCTCTCTCCATTTTAAATTTTCTAAATAAAACAAACATATCCACAAATATCCCTTAAAAACAGCCAAACAACAAACACGTCTGAGCTGAGACGAAGAGGCAAAGAAGATACACCAAAAGTCTTTACTTAAAAATTTTACCCGAAGTCCGTTGCCTCACATAGAATTTATTAAATACTTGTGGCATATCGTTAATCACCTATAGAATTCCCCCCTAAAGTATTTAACCCCCTAACTTGCCTTTGTGCTCATCAGAGTGTATTTATCAATATAAAATGTAATGTAATAATCTTATTGTGCCTCATAATACTTTATGAAGTTCACTTCTTTAATTAAAGCAAACTGAGAAATTCGGTCACACGAAATTGTCCTGTAATTGTTCTATTTTCTGTCCTATTCCATAGCTTTAAGAGTCTTTTACCTACATGTTGGGTACATAATGTTAAAAAATATTTTAAAAGGTGTTGTGTAAATAAATGTGTTCTAATTCTGTTGATATACTTAACTGTCAGCTGGATGTAGATCTGTTAATGTGTACTGTAGTTTTTATTTACGTGTTTTCTTATTGTACCTCAGGAGTTTTATTGATGCTGTCATTTGATCAGGTACTTAGATTAGCTGCATACCGCAGTTTTTATTGTTCTCTTCATTGTGAATTCTGTACAATAAAAATGTGTGTGTGGTTTTTTTTTTAGACTGCTATCTCTTTTGTTTCTGACTAAATCAAAACTTCATGTGTAGTATCGCTCACTGGATATACAGACAGAGTGGAGGTGGAGACTGAAAGAAGAGCCAGCTCAGTTTTTCCACTTAACTCTGCCCTGTAAAATATATATTTCCAAGTAAAATTACTAAGAAATTCAGAAAACATCTCAAATGGCTTCGTTAGAAAAAACACTGAACTGTTGACAACAGTCAGTCCTTTACATGGCACACAGGCAGAAATTATATACGTAAGATCGTACATGTAATTTTATATCATGATATCAACAATCTGGAAATATAATTCAAAGATGGTTATAGACAAAAAAGCCAAGTGGGAATGTGTGCTTTTAAATTAAATAAGCAAATCCAAGTTATTTCTTCACATTAATGCAAAAATCCTGTCAATCTAATATTGCCATTGAGCAGTTTTGCTTAGTGATTTGCGACTTTGTCCACAATGGCCTTCACCATCTATGTCGCCAGTTTCCTCCTCTCCAAAATGTTCATAAGCATGGGTCAAAGCTTCTCCGATCAAGTCTGTTTTTATAGATAACAATTTTTCCGTGGGAAGTGGCATGCGCCTCTTTCAGGCCTCGTTTCATGCATATGCAATGCTTATAAATGACACCCCAAGGTCTCTACCAGGTGGCCACCCTAAACAGCCACATGGCCTACTGTGCACACTTCAATTTTTCCCAGCTCCTTTACAGTCAAGATGACAGGAGAGAATAACAAAATGGGGCTTTTTTTTCATCTGGTATCGTACCTAACTTTAGTGGATCATAAAATATACTTTACGGAATTGTTCTGCAGATGGTACGGTTCAAAGTGAGGCCAAACTTTCACCTTTTTTTGAGCCACAAAAAAAAGGCCAAAATGTGGCCTGCAACAGACAACAAGGCTGGTTGTCCGGAAAACTTGTGGCACCTACTGGCCGGTTAAGACAAGTGAGGAGGCAGCAGATAATGACGGTATAAAATAGTCAATAAAATCGGTTTTTCAACTACTGCAAATCACCGCAACCACAAGAGGTCCTTGAGCATACAGTCATAAATATGCACACAAATTATTAGGCTGATTGGTCCAGTAGTAACTGAGATTAGTTGTGCACAGACCAACATACAGGCGCACACATGCCAAAATGCATGATCCACCTCTAACAACAGCAGAAATAAAATCTCTATCTGTTCACAAATTTCTCATTATTATTCACTTATCTTAATATTTAGGCTACAACCACACACAAACACAGGAAACAGAGCAGCTACACTGATTATATAATAATTTAAATAAAAAGCAAAGGCAGAATTGAACTGAGGAAGATAATGTGACAAATTTTACAGTAAGTCAGACTCACACAACTTAAACCTTTAAAGGGAAATTTCAGTTTATTTCAACCCGTCTCCTATCGTCCTAAATTTGTTTCAAGTGACGAGTGACATAGAAATAATAGTTAGCATGTTAGCCGTTAGCCTAGATACAGCCGTAGCGTCAGACCTGTTAAAACTTAATTGAACGGACATCCTTTCAAGTGCAAAGTTAGTCCACTAAACAAGCTTTTTTTCCACAAAGACCGCCTCATATCGTCAGGATAAATGTCAGAGAACATATAGAAATCAACATGTAAACGTGTTGTCTTACTTTACCGGTGTGCTGCCATGTTTGTTGTTTACAATTTAGCTAATGCTGCAACCGGTCCCATTCCTTGCAACAGAGGCATTCCTCTTCTGTGGGCACTGGGGCACAGCATTCACAGGTAACGTTACACCACCAATCTCCAGAGCTAAATCCTTCCAGCAGCCATTCCTCCTCTGTCGTCCTCTAACTTTACCTGTTGCGCCTCTCTCTCTCTCCTCCATTCTTCAATTTCACAAAGCTCTTCATCAGTGTATTCTGGCTCAAATAAATAAGGGCGGCCATCACCTCTCGATGTGGAAAGCCTATATACTAACATTCCACATTTAGGTGGTCTTCAGAGCTGTTGTCTTACCTTACGGTGTGTTTACCGTTTACCTCTGCTTCCCAAAGCGCGGCCGAAATATCGCGAGAACAAGCAGCGATCTCATACTGTGCAGAACCGGACAGTAGCCTGAAAAGTTCATTCATTTATTTTATGAAAGATTTATAGAATAATGGCTGACTTTTTGCCAGACTTCGACTTTGTGGAGGAGGAATTTGATTTTGCAGAGTTTGATGGCCGCCCTTATTTATTTGAGCCAGAATACACTGACGAAGAGCTTTGTGAAATTGAAGAACGGAGGAGGAGAGAGAGAGAGAGGCGCAACAGGTAGAGGACGAGAGGAGGAATGGCTGCTGGAAGCTCTGGAGATCAGTGGTGTAACATTACCTGTGTACCCCAACGCCCACAGAAGAGGAATACCTCTGTTGCAAGGAATGGGACCAGTTGCAGCCTTAGCTAAATGGTAAACAAACATGGCAGCACACCGGTAAGGTAAGACAACACGTTTACATGTCGTTTTCTATATGTTCTCTGACATTTATCCTAACGATATGAGGCGGTCTTTGTGGGAAAAAAAGCCTGTTTAGTGGACTAACTTTGCACTTGAAGGTTGCCCGTTCAATTAAGTTTTAACAGGTCTGACGCCCGGCTGTATCTAGGCTAACGGCTAACATGCTAACTATTATTTCTATGTCACTAGTCACTTGAAACAAATTTAAAACGATAAGAGACAGGTTGAAATAAACCGAAATTTCCCTTTAAACGAACCACTTGTAGTCATTAAGTAACCTAGTACAACTGTTAACTCATTTTAATGAGTTTTCTGCTGAGTCATTGCCGCCATCAACTGCATAACCACCTAACCAAGACAAAACACAAGGTTTGTAGGGCATGTTGGTTACAGCAGCAGCTAATAACCAGTAATACTACACATATTTAACAGTGCTACTTATAGCATTTAAACAGAAACCTAGGCAGCTTGAGCAACATCTTTCTTCCAAGTGTTTCTTTATTTGGAGTGCGGTAGTGCCCTCAGCTGACATCAAACCTATTCCCAGTAATCAAGGATAATGTGGTGTACAGTGTGTGTGGCATCATTTTCCTTTAATATGACTTCACTCACACAAAGCAGCGCTATATTTAATGTGAAACTAAATTCGGTGAACAGCAGTGACTTATGTTTGTGTCATTAGATTACAGCATTACTGTGGTTTAGTGAGTCACAGCATAAGAATTCATAAAATACAGTAAAATAAAGAGGTTTCTGTAGAAAGGTAGTATAACCATGAGTAAACCAGTACTTAGATATGGCAGTGGAAACCACAGCAAATGCTCTTTCAGTTCATTTCCAAATACAAAATGAGAATTAACTCAAAATTCTTGAACAGACATTTGGCGACTGAAGATAAAATGGTAGCAAAATATTTCTTTGTGGAGGTTGCAAAAGAGACAGAAATAATTATGAGTACAACTGTGAAGATACTTGATGACATATGAAAGAAGATAACACACATGTGGAGGCTGACAGGTGAAGACACTAAGAAACCTAGATGAAAACCATCCATGTGTCCTCTATCTAGCAACATGCTAACACTTTAACATAGGCTAATCAATCACAATGGAGAACAACAGCAAGAAAAATGCCAGTAGTTAATAGCTCTCTCTCTCTCTCTGTGAACAATTTATTTCCATTAACATTAAACCACCTGCACTGGTTTAAAAATAAAGATGCTAACGTTAGCTGCAGTCCATGCTAACCTAACCCAAATCAAGGCTAACTACTATGTAGCTTCTCACAGACCACATTTCACTTGCTAACATTATTATAAATCTTATTTTTTTGTATAATTAGAAACTGGCAGTATAGTTCAGTCCCAGTTTGTTCCTCTCGTGTAACTTCCCTCTTTGTTTTTACATTTAACACATTTGGAATAGCGTCATGCTAACTGTTAGCTAACGGCTAATTTACTTGTTTCTCTCAGTCACAGGTTTAAAAAAAAACCGGCGGGTCAATTTGCAACACTTACCGCCATTTTGAAAACATTCCCACACTCGTGAATAACACCTCTGGCCAACTCTTAGGAAAAATATTCCACCTGTGTCACAAGTAAAGACATTTAATTGGCTTCACAGGATGTGGCGCTTTGGTATGTAAACAAAGATGGCGACCGGAAGTGACATGCCCCAACGGTGCGTAGTTATATTTCTTCCCCGTCTTGAGCAACGCAGGGGAGAATTAAAATTAAACTTTAAATAGTTACTAAGATAATTATTATAGATTTACTTGGATTCAAAATTAATTGAATATTAAAAGTTTTAACTACTACTAATAACTAATAATAATATACAATACGTCACTTCCTGCCACAATCTTTGTTTAAACAATTTGTACAAACAGGTTAAAATGTCTTTCTTTACGCAGCCACCTAAAACTATTTGTCTGGTGAGCAACATCTTTGTGCAATCTGGAAATGTTCAAAACAGCAATGTCTGTCAAAGTTTGACTTGTATGTCCTTTGAAAAACTGATGCCCAAGATTTATTTCCACTGAGTCAAATGAAAGTGGAAGCAGGATGTTGTGAGACGTTTCTCCAGAATGACATGACTGACCACACTGGGATTTTGTCCTTGTATTTATTTCATTTAAAGCAGCAGTTGAGTGTTTAGTTTTGAAGTAGGAATGTGGTGTGGTTTGACGATACTGGATATACTGTGAATAAACGTTGAGGTTTCCTTGTAACTGCTGTGCAGGTTTATTTTGATGTGAACACAGCTACTAATATGATTTGATGTGGTTTTTCTAGCTGTATATTAAGATTTGCCACATTTCATTTGCACAGTATTCACACCCCAGTGGTCAAAACAAACGTTGGCCAAGCTGGTCTCAGAGTAGAATCCCCATTTACACTTACGTCATTATCGTCCAAGACATTACAAGCCTCGTGTCAGACAATTAAGTTAAGGACAGAGAGGAAAGAAAGAAAAAAGAGAAGCTTCAGGACATCAGACATTTGAAGATTGGGAAGTTGTGTTGGGGCACACACATAGAACATTTTTTATTATTCCTCATTTACAACAATTCTTAGGTATGTCTTGTTTCTTGGGTTATTTTGTTAAATACTTGGCATAGAAACAACTGGATGGCTATTGTGTGATTTCATAGGAAAAAGGTACTTCATCATGTTGCCACATATGGTCCAGAAAGAAGAATTCGTCCAAGCTGAGCGTCTTCATGTTTCAGTCCAGGGAAACTAAAATCACAACTGAAGAGACACAGATGTCCAGCACAGACGAAATGTAACTATCTAGAGAGTTCGTCAAACATAGTCTACATCATTTTTTATCATTACAGTCAAGAAAGACCTGCATAGGCCACTGTAAAGGGCTCGACACTGTTATCGTCCTGTAGTCCTGTGGTTCTCAGCTGTACAGTAACAATGCGGTTGAAAAAAATGGTTTCCTTCACACGAATCGGCTACGTCATTCTTAAATATTAGGGTTATTTTCTTGATATCCAGGAGGCAACATGGTGTAGATACTAGAATGATTCTTCATGTAACGATTGTGTGTTTCTAGCAGTTCAGGAGCGCAGCGGTCTTCATCGGCTCCCGGTGGCGCCAGCAGCACTACAGCGGTTGAGGTTGCGGCTGAGCTGAGGGAAGTGTACTGTGGGTGTTCTGGATGTTGGACCGTAGAGGCCGAGATTTCTGGCTGCTGCCGATTTCCTCGGCTGCTTCACGCTAGGAAACGGGGAAAAGACCTGCTGTTTGGGAGCGACGGTGGACGAGAGCGCAGGGGTCGAAGGGGAAGAGGATAAATGAGATTTGGATGATGACGAGATGGAGGAAAGTGAAGGAGTGGAGGGGGAGGAGGTTTTGTAAAAGGTGGAGGACGCGGGGAGAGTTAGAGAGGAGAGGCCGTTAGCTGATGGGGATGAGGGGAGGCAGGATGCGGAGCTTGGCGTTGGGGTGGAGGGTGGTGTAGGAGAGGACGAGCAGGACGGACCGAGAGTAGTCGATGTAGGGACTGGAGAGGGGGATGGACTGAGAGTGGAGGGTGAGGAGCTGAGGGAGTGGTGAGGTGGAGGTAAAGCGATGGAGGGAAAGAGTCTGTCAGAGGCGGTGCATCTCTCTGAACCTGAGGAGTCAGACTCTTTGTGTCTGTTTGAGGACGGGGGAGGAGGGAGAAGAGGAACCTGGGGTGCAGGTTTGGACTCTGGTAGTGGGTTTGATTCCTCCTCTAGATCCAGGGAGTCCAGCTGCACCACCACCTCTGAAACTTCCGCCTCTTTTATCTCATCCGCATCCTGTGGAGCCTCTTCACACACTGACCCTGTACCAGAGGGGTCAGGAGATGGAGACCCACAGGAGTCACTCCCCTCTTTCTGCTCCTCATCACCTCTCTCATTTTCCTTAATCTTCTCCTCTTGACCCTCAAAGCCCTCAGATCCTCCTTCCTCCTCCTCCTCCTCATCTTCCCTTTCCTCTGAATCTCCAAAGCCCAGCTGTGCTCGAGCCCTGGCTATATTCCTCCGATGTACCCGCACATGAGCGCGCCAGGGCGACCCCGCGCCTCCTCCAGAGCTCCCTGGAGATCCAGTGCTGCTGGAGAGCAGCGAGCCGCAACGCTGCCTGGCCGGGGAGCCCTGACTCTGGGACAGAGAAGGAGGTCGAGACCCTGGTAGTGTGGATGCGTTAGTGGATGTGGGTCTGGAGCCTCGGGGATCCCCACGTGGTCTCCGGCCCAGAAGGAGGTGGTTGATTACTGCGCTGGAAGGGTTGAGCTGGGAGGGCAGGACACGGGTGGCGGGACACTTGTCTGGAGGGAAGATTAAAGGTGAGGGGACAGAACAAGACACATTTAAACAGGCTAATAACAGATGCAGAGCCCAGGAAGTGGAGACCTTACTATGAGGCTAGCTAGCCTGAAGTGTAATATATTTATCTGTGGTGAAAAATTGATCAATTTTTCTGAAATAAGATTATTATATCAGAGTTGGGGGAAAAGAAATATGGGAAGACTTCTACTTGTCTATCTGAGTTAATGAGACACTAATGTTAGCAATTTAGAAAAACAGCAAATTTTTCCCCGTGAAAACTCTTGAAGTTAATATAATCTAATTTTAAGATAATCACTATAATTTAGAAAAGCGGAGCACATTTTTTTCTCACATTAATTAATTACACTACCGTACAAAAGTGATCAGACAAGGGGGGGCTGGAGCCTATCCCAGCTGATATTGGGTGAGAGGCAGGGTTCACCCTGGACAGGTCACCAGACTATCACAGGGCTGACACATAGAGACAGACAACCATTCACACTTATTTAGAGTCACCAATTAACCTGCACGTCTTTGGACTGTGGGTGGAAGCTGGAGCACCTGGAGGAAACCCACACTGACACGGGGAGAACATGCAAACTCCACACAGAAGGGCTCTGGCTGGCCAATGGATTCGAACCCTCTTGTTGTGAGGCGTCAGTGCTAACCACTGCACCACTGTGCTGCCGCATGTAAAACCTCTTCCTAACATGCTGTGAGAGAACATGTATTTGACATATTTGACTATTGTATTGTACACTTTTTAATATTTTTATTCCCTGGTGTTTTGCTAATTATGTATGTGAAACACAAAAATTAAATAAAATAAAACAACATAAAATAGAATAAAATAAAATAAAATTAAATTGAATTGAATTGGTTAGATTTGTGTGAAGCTTTGCCAAAATAGCACAAGGGCGAGCAGTTTTTCAAACAAATGACGCATCACTTGGCCTGTTCACTGACTCATTGAGCAGGTTGGGAAACACTAAAACAGTCTGGCTTTCATGTGCTCATTCACCTGTTCGCATCACGCCCAGTGTGGACAAGAGATTCCTAACTGGAAACAATGCTAGCCAGCGACCATCAGACTGTTCGAGTGTTTCTTGGGACGGATCAGTTACTCCATAATATGTCCATTTTAAGCTACCCAAGTAATTTGTCCAACCATGTTTAATTTCTAGATATGTAACCAAATATAACATATCATCAAATTTAAGAAGTTGTATTAAACAAATAACTGTTTTACTTAAAAAATGATCCACGAGAAATAAATATATACTACATTACAGAAATGTGTCATTTCTGTTTGAGGAGATGTAACAGCTGAGTCACGTTTGGAAATACAGTCAGCACCTCCATCAGACACCAGAGGGCGTCCAAATATTTATAATCAGGACTCTCACAGGAAGAGACCTACAGTATTTTGGACTACTGGCCGCAAGCACATGAATGTCTCTCATGTTATACACCATATATTAGCTGTTTGTCCAGTGTTGGTAAACTCTGTTGATGTAAACATGTCGTTATAAAAGCTGATTACTGAGCTTTACAGAGTGTTTATATGAGTGATGACTAACATGGAGGGAGAGGGGTGAGTGTGTGCACACATGTTTGAATCTGAAAGAGAAATCTGGCTGTAATTCTGTTATACAAGATTCACAAGTCATATGTTAGCGTGCAACGAGAGGAGCAACATACATCAAAATGTGAGTGAGAGGAACCTGCAGCATGCAGCCAAAGAAAACATCAATCATTTGGAGACATCTGTCACACCTGAAGACACCCTCAGTGTTTTGTTATATGAAACATTAACTGATGCTTTCCAGAATTAAAGGTACATTAGTTTTGTTGTTATCATGAGTGGAACAGGATAAAAATGTAGATGGTGGACGGTACAGTGTACAGCAGTGGAAGAAAAAGTAAGCAGATCTTACACTTCAGTGATAGAAGCAAAACGACAGCACAGTATGTACTTATATATTCCTTTGTGTTTGTTTTCTGCTGATGCTTCCTGTTTGCACTAATTTCCCTCTTGTTGGACAAACAAAGTATTATCTTATCTTAATCTATTTTAGCTCATCTTATTTTATCTTATCTTAATTTATTTTAGCTAATCTTATTTTGTTTTAGCTTATCTTATTTTATTTAAATGTATATTCTTATTTTATTTAAATGTATCTTATTTTCTCTAAATCTATCTTATCTTATTTTATCTTAATTTATTTTATCTTAGCTTATCGTAATTTATTATCTTATTTTATCTAAATTTATGTTATCTTGTCTTATTTTATCTTAATTCATTTTAGCTTAGTTTATCTAAATGTACCTTATCTTAATTTATCTTATCTTATTTTATCTTAATTTATTTTATCTTAGCTTATTGTAATTTATTATCTTATTTTATCTAAATTTATCTTATCTTAATCTTATTTTATCTAAATTTATCTTATCTTATTTAATCTTATTTTATCTAAATTTATCTTATTTAATTTTAATTGATTTTAGCTTAGCTTATCTAAATGTACCTTATCTTAATTTATCTAAATTTATCTTATCTTATTTAATCTTATTTTATCTAAATTTATCTTATTTAATCTTATTTTATCTTAATTGATTTTAGCTTAGCTTGTCTAAATGTACCTTATCTTAATTTATCTTACCTTATTTTATCTAAATTTATCTTATCTTATTTAATCTTATTTTATCTAAATTTATCTTATTTAATCTTATTTTATCTTAATTGATTTTAGTTTAGCTTATCTAAATGTATCTTATCTTAATTTATCTTAATTTATTTTATCTTAGCTTATCGTAATTTATTATCTTATTTTATCTAAATTTATCCTATCTTATTCTATTTAAATTTATCTTATATCTAAATGTATCTTATCTTATTTAATCTTATTTTATCTAAATTTATCTTATCTTTTCTTATTTTATCTAAATTCATTTTAGCTTATCTTATCTAAATGTATCTTATCTTAATTTATCTTATTTTATCTTGTCGTATCTTAATTTATGTTATTTTATCTTAACTTGCCTTAACTTAACTTAAATACTCTGTTATAAGTAAAAGTCCTGCATTTAAAACTTTTCTGAAGTAAAAGTACAAAAGTAATGCCATCAAAATGCACATTTAGAGCTGTATAGAGAGAGACAGATAGAGAGATATATAAAATATTATTGGATTGTAATTATTGATGCCTTAATGTGTACACTCAATACTTAAATATAACAGCTAGTAAATTTAGCGCTGTTTATATACTGTTGGGTAGCTTGTAAATTTCCCCCAGGGGGGACCAACAAAGCCTTATTAATATACTATACTAATATCATTATTTATTTGTTGATTAAACTTTATTTTATTAATCCAAATTTGGAAAGTCATTTAAGTTCTTACATAAATAAAGTAGAGTAAAAAGTACAATATTTCCCTCTTAAATGTGGAGGAAATGTTAACTGTTTAACTGTCAGAAAATGGTGAAAAATGTAGATCAGTGTTTCCCAAAGTCCAAGATGACGTCCTTAAATGTCTTGTTTTGTCCACAACTAGAGAATATTCACATTTAAGAAGCTGGAATCAGATAACTTTATCTTTTTTGTCTTAAAAAATTACTCAAACTGATTAACTTATTAACAAACTAGCTCTAGAATAGAGGTATAAACTAGTAGAAAATGGAAATACACAAGTGCAGTACCTCAAAACTGTTCTTAACAATCGTACTTGAGTAAATATACTTCATTACTTTCCACCACTGTTATACAGCAGCTAACAACATATTAACACAACTGTCATTTTCTGCCATTTAAAGTGACATTTCAGTAATTAAAATGCATCTGATGGACTTTTCTTGTGTGCAGTAGTGAAAGATGTCTCCAAATAAATATTCAGAATACAGCTGGTTTATTGACCTGCAAAAAGAACAACACCATCACCAGCTGTCCCAGCTAGCTGTCAGGAAAAAAGAAATTCAATTTAATTAAAGCAGAATTTAGCATCCGTTTCAAAATGCTCTCAAAATGCCAGTCAGAGTCGACAGTACTGCTCTGAGAAACATTTTCATATGTTAAATTTACCACATGTTCTGTTTGCTTTGAGCACTGCAGCTACATTTGCTGTTTTACAGAGTGAATCATACATGTTTGCATCCTCCAGCATTTTGAGAGCACGACATGTTCTCGAGCTAAAACAACCAAGACCTTATGGTTATATGTACAGTTATACAACCTGAACAGGAGTCAGTATTTTTGAGGCAGCAGTTCCCTCACCAGATTTCCAACGCTTTTTTCTCCCAGAGGGATTCTCCTCAGTTTATAAAGAGAAAACTCTGAATGGTTAAAATAAGCATGAAAGCATTTGTACACTTGTTTGGATCTCAGCAGCGACTCTTTAAGCTGCACAATGTTTTATTTCCAGAGGTTATTTTCTTAATTCATGCTAAATCAAATGAGAAAATTAAAATGGAAATCTGTCTTGGGAACCAATGTTAGACGTACAGCAACCATCCACCTTACATTATTCAATTAGTTAAATTCAGCAGGAATAAACCATTAAAGACCCTGAGATCAGGCCCAGAAGACCCAGTTTCACATGATCATTTTGTTAGACACCAGTACCGTCAGTGTGATGGTCGGTACTGTCGCTGTGTTTGTTGGGATGCTCCTGGAGAACCCCTGGACTTGTGGCCACGTCATGTTCAGGTCCTGCGAGTCACATATCATCATCAAACACATGTCACTTGATGCTGCCAGGGTAAAACGCTCTCCTAACTGAGATCCCACGCAAACAGCCTCTCAATGCTCCTGTGCTATTTGCACTTATTTAAATTAGATCATATGTATACATTTGGGGCAAACTTGCTGCGGCTGCCACTTGAAGTCAAAGATTCAAATCATCAGTCGGAGATTCTTCGAGTCAAGCAGTCGTTTTTTGCAGTGTGCAGTGTATTTCTGGAGACGTTTAGGTCCCTACTTTAGCTGCAATGTGAGCGCCCCTCGCTTTCTCACTTCTCACCGTTACAGGCAGCTGCAGACACAGACCCAGAGTGAGTCAGAGTGAGAAGGAGGCAGCTGCCCGGAGGAGAGGAGGCTTCACCCTGTCAGGCTCTGAGATGACGTTACCTTCTGCCTTCTGCTTAGAAGAGGTGAATTTAAAGCTCAGAGCAACTAAGCGTAGTTAGCATGCATTAGCTCAAAAGGCTAGCTTGACTACTCCGGATAGAGTCATTTGAGTTTTTACAACAGCTTTATATATAGTGTTTCTACCAGTTTAAAATTCGGTCAAAAATGGCTCCTCTGATAGTTAAGGCAGCCGACCCCTGGTCTATGCAGTCTTTTTTAGTTTTAAAATCCATCAGCCTATGGCTAGGATTTAAACAATACAGCCTCTTAGGGACAATGCCTCTAAATTAAAGTAAATATTCTGTTTTGAAATGAAACATCAGTGTGTATTGGGAACAATAAATCACTGTACCATCTATAAAGAAGCCGGGATACAACATAAATCCTAAAGCAGCATACCATGGAATCCATCATAGCAGGTTGCAGTTATGCCATACTAAATGTTTATGTTAATGTTTATGTATTTTAATGGATAAAAAAGTATGACAGAAAAGTAATTCATATAATTATGCCTCATTTTTATGTGGTGGATTAGGATAAAAAAATGGAAATGAACATAAGTAACCCCACTGTACAAACCATTCCCCTAATGTGACAGGCTTCTCATGAAAGTGAGGCTTTTCCCTGTTGACATTAATGTAAAAATAATGAATAGAAAAAGCAGTTATAGTTTTATTATGATTATTATGACTCTTTCCTCCCACCTGTGCGTATGTAGAGTTGCATAGCCTGTTGCTGCTGCCGCCTTTTGATGCGAGTGTATTGCTTCTTCAGGGCGTAGATGTCAGTGCTCATTCTCTCCATCATCATGCTGTTTATTGCTGCTTGATGCTCCGCCTTGGCACCACCTCCTCCTCCTCCTCCACCTCCTCCCCCTCCAGCTCCCACCGCTCCTGGGCTCAGCTCTGCGATGTTCCCCTGCTCCCCTCGCTGGTCTGGAGACACAAGGAAGAAGAAAAAAAACACTGCTGTCATGTTGTATATCCCCAATATCAAACTCTTCTTCTATTTACCCAGCAGTGTCTGACACTATTTCTACTCGTTGGATTTAATTTTGTTTTAAGATTTTAGGACAGAAGGAATGAGGAGATTCAAAGATTAGAGCCAAAAGCTTTGGTTTAAAAGTGGAAGGAAATATTCCAGCAGAGCACACAAATCAGACAAAATCCGATGTGTCTTTTTTTTTTAGTCTTTTTAAGCTGCTCACCCAGTTTTACTTATATCCTCTTTAATCAAGATCAGCTGACCACTCCAGACACAAAGTAAGTGCCAAATGTTTCTTGGACTACATACTGTACATGACTGAGACAGATCTGCAGACCACAGTAATGCAGTCAGTCTAAAGTTACAGTTGTCTCAGACTTTGGGTCTGGATGAAGCCATCAGAGCAGACTGAGTCAGTCCTTCCTGTTTGTTTGCCTCTGATGGCATCATCATCAACATTACACTTTTAGACAAAGCTGACCTTTAATGTGAGGTAAATGTGTTTTTGTTGAGATGTTTGACATTTTCTTTGTTTTAAAAAGGTCAGCGTGTTTGATTTTTTTTGTCACTTTTCAGCAGCTCTTCCTCCTTTTGTGTTGTAAGTCCCCTGACATCAGGAACATTGACTCTATTTTAGTTTTCAAGTCCCACCTCAAAACCTACCTGTTTGGGCAGGCGTATGAGTGTTAATGTTTCCTCTGTCTTTTAATGTTCTGCTGCAAACTCTGCACTGTTTTTCTGTTGTATTTTAGATGTGTTTTAATTGTATTACCTGTATTTTTTTTCAATTGTTGTACGGCGACCTTGAGTGCCATGAAAGGCGCCTTATAAATAAAATGTATTATTATTATTATTATTATTAAGTCCAAATCATACCCAGCAGCACACCAGAGTTATATAAAAAAAACTATGAAAACTATGACTAAATATGTTCGTCAACAACTTTCTCTTCCATGACCTGCCACTGTGCTCTTGTTAATAACATGTCGGGCAGGAAATCCAAAGTGTGGGATCATTTTGAGAAGGTGAAGGACGAACCCAAGGTGATATGTAAACTCATCTTCATTGGTCGACTACAAACATGACGTATCATCTGAAACATGGAAGTAGCTACATGCCCATTAGCCCACAGCGTCATTAACAGGCGGCTCGCTCAGTGTGTGACGTGCACTTGGAGATAAAATATAGGCCTATATTAATGAAGGGTCATTAGTACGGTTTTGTATTTCTCTGTAATGTAGAACAGTGTTAATAATGTCAGGACTATTGTCTTGTGTTTCCAGTTGAGGACATCTGGCATGGGACTGGACCTTTATGAAAAGTTTGGGTAGATTTCTCATATGGAAATGTTGCACGAGCTGAGGCTTGAACTCGCAATCTTCAACACCAAGAATCATCCTCTATCTCACTGAGCTAATTGACAAACAGAAATGTCACATGTAGCTTCACAAATTGACTAAGCCAGTCACCTGTGTGCAAGACAGCAGCTGTTAGTGTGTAAAGGCAGATTTCAAACGGCTGTTAAAAATTCAGTTATGAAGACAAAAATCCGAAAATACACAAATTGCATCTAGACAGCATGGAGATGTTGGTAATTTGTTTTTAAACAATGATTTAATTGCTCCATAAGTGAAAAACTGATGTTTAAAAATGTCATTTTTACATTGACTCCAATTGTTCGCATGAGAGCGAAATTCAAAATGCTGTAAAAAATTCAGTTTTTGAGATAAAATTCTGATATTTTCCAAACATCATCTACCATGACTCTAGAATTTTGTCATTTTTTTTAATGAACATTGAAAATGTATTTAGCAAGAATTTGCAAGTAATGTTTACAATACTATTTACAGTCAAACATTTTGATGCACTGTAGGCTCAATTTTTGATAAATCAACAATCTGTGTGGATCGTTTGTGTAGGACAGTCTGAAGATGCTCTGTAGCAAGTTTGGTGTCAATTGAGCAAAAATTGTGGGAGGAGATAGGTTTAAGAAGTTTTACAGTTTTTGAAAAAAACTGAGTGATGGACTTCATAATTTGCAATAGGTTTAAATGTATGAAAGTTTCTTCAGTATTGGGGCTACAGTTTGATGAAAGTTGCAAATCTCTAGCACATATGGTTGATTTGTTGTGAATTTTCAAAATTTTGAACTTTAGACGCTTGCTGTAGCGCCACCATCAGGACTATTGGCTTGAGTTTACAGCTGAGGACATCTGGCATGAGACTGGACCTTTGTGCAAAGTTTGGTGAGTTTTTGAGCATGGGAAGTATGATTTCCTTGGAAGAAGAAGAAGAAGGAGAAGAAGAAGAAGAAGAAGGAGAAGGAGAAGGAGAAGAAGAAGAAGGAGAAGAAGAAGGAGAAGAAGGAGAAGAAGGAGAAGAAGTAGAAGGAGAAGGAGAAGAAGGAGAAGGAGAAGAAGAAGAAGGAGAAGAAGGAGAAGGAGAAGAAGAAGAAGAAGAAGAAGAAGGAGAAGAAGGAGAAGGAGGAGAAGAAGGAGAAGGAGAAGAAGGAGAAGGAGGAGAAGGAGAAGAAGAAGGAGAAGAAGGAGAAGGAGAAGAAGAAGGAGAAGAAGGAGAAGGAGAAGAAGGAGAAGAAGAAGGAGAAGAAGAACATGCAGCTTAGGCTGCCCAGACGCTAATAATTACATTAACATCGTAAACATGAGTCTAGTCGACGAATGGCCCTAAATGACATCTACTGGTCGACTAGGAAAATTCTTAGTCGGGGGGCAGCCCTACAAAATATTGGTTTTGACTTGACTGGACTCAGTGAAATGTTCAATATAATCTGATGACTAAAAAAAAAAGACAGAAATGTAAAGTTTCTTTGACTGAGATGAGACTAAAATGTCCAAACTTTTAGTCAAATGAAACATGACCAAATTAAACTAATCTGATAAAAAAATAACAAGAACATTTGACACATTTGTCACAGTAGAAAACTAATAGCTGACAAATTTAACACTGCAGCACACAATGTAAGACGCTCTGTTGAAGCTTGTAGCAGCTGGTGGTTTAGTTTACTGTAATTATACTGTTGTCTCAGAACCACTGGTGATGATTTATTGACATTCAGTTGGCACAATTAAGCATGAGTCATGTTGCTCTTTGAACCAGGTCAGTTGGGTTGTACTGAGATCTACTTAGAGGTTAAATAAAACACTCATTTCTGTCTCTAAAGTCATTTTTAAATCTCTCCGGAGAGAGTACAAATACTACTTCAGATCTTAACCAATGTTTTTAACTAAATCCCTCTAGCTGTTTGCCTTTTTTCCATCTTTGGTGGAGCCGCTGAGGGAGGAGGAAATGGGGATTTGTCTGGAGGAAACAGATCAGACACAGTTTGTAATTAGAGTCAAAACGAGGGCAGAAACACGAGGATTTGGAGCAGCAGTTTGTTTTGAGCCACTTGGCCATGCACTCTCCGCTGGGCTGCCGTTTAAATCCTGTGTGGCAGTTCGTGTGGCTGCACTGACCTTTGAGATGTTTCTGGTATCTCTGCAGCTCGGGGGCCAGCAGGCCGCCCAGGGGACCCAAGCAACCGAGCGCCGTCACCACAGCGTCCTCATCATCCATTTCGGCGTCATCATCGCTCTCCCAGCTGCCCAGACCGCCACTGGAACAAGATTATAACATCCTCATCACCACTGCCCCTACAGCACGTTCCTATCACCACGTTCTTACACATACACGTGTAACATAAAGAGACAAAAGGAGACTGTGCTTTTGAGGTTGTAGCTCCTAAACTTTGGTACATACACCAAGAAAGCTAACGGCGTTACACTCTGTGTTGCTGTGTGAGGCCGTTGTAAAACAAAGATTGATTTGGTCTCTATGTAGCGCAATATACCCAATACCAATCGGTTAAAAATGCCGCCATCTGCTTGATCTAAAATGCATTAGTATCTATAAGTATAGAACAAACCTTCCACTGGATTTGACTGAGGTAGGGAACGGAGTGATGTTGTAGGTGTATTTCTCTCTCAGCTCAGCCAGTTGAGGGAAAGGAAACACTGCCATGGAGTAAACCTCCTGATAGATGGAGAGGTCAATCAGGTGAACAGCGCATATACCAATCCTAAAAACATCACTTAAGAGTTCAAAGAGGTGTGAGCAGTTTGGTTTATCCCGTACCTGCATGAGTTCAGACGGATCGATGAGGTTGCGCTCCAGCATCTCCTGAGTGAGACACCCCATCGTGCTGTAAAACTCATCGGCCGTCTGACAGTACTCGATCCGCCTGGACAGAGACGGAGGGAGGAAGAAAGGAGACAACCAGGTGAGAGGAGGACAGGGCAGCAGGCTGAGCAAAGCACCCCAGACATCCCTCTCCCAAACAACACTTTCCAGCTCCTCCTGGGGGACCCCAAGATGTTTCCATGCCAGAGGAGGTATGTAGTCCCTCTAGCATGTCCTGGGTCTGCCCTGGGGCATCCTACCAGTGGGACGTGCCCGAAACACTTCGCCCAGGAGGCCAAAACCTCAACTCAACTCAACTGACCCCTTTCGACACTAAATGTTGATTCCCAGGGGCCCCACACAATTTGAATCCTTGTGTCTGTAAGCAACGTTCCACTCACTCTCCCAGTCTCTCCCAGATGGCAAGGGCGACCCGAAACAGCACCTCTGAGCCCTCGAAGAACACCGAGTCCCAGATCTTCAACACGGTGGGCGCCGGCAGGCAGGTGGCAAACATGGTGAGGAACCACTGCATAGTGAACACGTTGGTCAGCGGAGGCTCGTAGCTGCCTGAGAGGGCACAGACGAGAGGTTTTTTTTTTTTTAAATATTTGAGGAGTTATTTGTGCGTACACATCCCCACATTAAGACACCAAGCACCATCCGGTTGCTCTGCACGCTGTTGAGATCGAACATTTATACCAGGTAGCATCTCTGTAAACCCTGACACACACACACACACACACACAGCTGTGTACCTCCAGCTTCTCTGTTGGCATCTTTCTGAAGGTGGTGGAGATGCTGGGACAGTCTGGGCAGCTTCAAGCGCAGCAGGTCTCTGAACACCGCCATGTCCACTGGTAGAGGAAGACATTACAGATTAAAAAAAACTCTGCTGGTTTGAGGCTCAACACGACAGTAACCTGATGGTATCAATCACGTCTCATATCAGACGGTGCTGTAGATGTTTCATGATGTAATTGTAATCGATGCCACAAACATTTGAAGGTCTGTTTTGATAAATGAGCTTTCTCCCCATCAGATACTGACATCCTTCAGACCACAGGTACAACCTTCATTAACCTTCTTAACTCCTGATTCTCAAACTAAAACAATTATTGTAATTATGTATTCATTTGCCCGTTATTCCTGTGATTATTTGTTTGTTTGTTTTTTCTACATAATGTCGGAAAATAGTGAAAAATCTCCATTAAAATTTCTACGAGCCCAATTTGGCATATTTGAACTGCTTGTTTTGCCATATCTTCAGTACAAAATTCAAATTTCCTAAATTAACTTTCAAGAAATACAATAAACAGTCCCATTTGAGAGGCTGGAACAAGTGAATTTTATTGCATTCTTTAACTGCTGCAGAAACATTTTGTCAATTAGCTTCTCAGTCAGTTTCAAAATGAATCAGCCTGTATGGGTTCTGCCGTGTTTACCTGACAATGCTCGCAGGTTGTTGGCAAAATAACTCTCAGGCAGCACTTTGTCAATCAGATAGATCATCACCTGAGGACAGAGGAGTGGAAAAACACAGTGAAGTTTAATTATTATTCCAGGGGAAGAAAGCAACATAAAAACTCTACCAGGAAGTTTGATTCCACTTCTAGCGTACCTTGAGTGCATCGCTCTCGTGGCCCTCTGTAACTTCCAGTATGAGTGCAGCTAGTACGTTGAACCCTTGGCAGTAACCCACAGTTTTATTCCAGCGGGCGTACGCCAGCAGCACCCTCTTCAGCACCACCCTGTCTTGCTCCCCCTCCTGGCCGCAGTAAGAACTGCAGCCCGTCCTGTGCAGGTCCTGGACAAGGATGTACAGTTTGGATTATTTAACACAAATCAGTGCATTTACTGGATACATGAATCATCACTTCATGTATTTAAGACAGAGACAGTGACGAGACGATGAACACCAGGAAGAAGATGATCAGACATTAACAGAGAGACTGTGTTGAATCTATGAGTCATAGGGAAACATTAAAGAGCTGCAGTGTTTCCGTGATGCAGTCATCTCGCTCTCTGACGCACAGTCATGAGTAAACATCCTCCACTGGACACTGTGCACAGTCTCATTAACTTTTAAGGGATGAACTGTATTTAATTAGTGGGATGTGTTTACATATACTCAGTAGGAAAACATCTATGATGGTTACTTGAGTTGTTTTGTGTCCATCTTTGATATAAGCCATCATTACTGTGTACTTCTTGAAGATCTCTTGTCAATAAAATCACTTAGCATGGCTCATAAGGTTCAGACTGATGAGTGAAACAGCCTGTGTGTCTTAAGTTGAAATGAAACCCTCTTATTCTTAGACCTCACACAGCAGTCTGTGCCAGAGCAGTTACACCAATACTGTAGGATCATATAAGACAACCTGTACCTCGAAAACACACAAAACCAAAAACAAAAAGGGAACTCAAACTTAACTTAAAGTCCATGTCATGGCTTTCCTTGAGCTACCGTACAAATCTTACTGTTTGCCCAGTTGTTTGTACATATTTATTAACCCACTTGTGCCCAAGGACATATTAAGTATGATGAGGAGAAATACCAGTTGCTCTAAGTCTTTTGCGGACATAATCTGGGCTGTTAACTTTGAAACTTTTAGATAACATGAAAACTAGAGAAGTGCACTCAGTAGAGTGTGTATCTCTACCAGGCGGCTGCGTTCCTGCTGTGGTTGCCGAAGCTGATCGTGGCCACTCTAGAAAATGCACAGTCACAGCTGCGCCTGGTGGATTTGTCCCTCCTAGCTCCCTTACGATCATCAAGTATTTTGCATCTTGCCTCATGCCTAACTTAATGTCATCATAACATATCAGACATGGAATTAATCTGCAGATAGTCCAGTTCAAAATGAAAGGCATTTAAACTTTTCTATGGACCATAAGGCATTTTGTTTTCTGCAGCAAATTCCTTTCTTTGCTTTTGCCTGATGACTTGCAGCCCCTGGTTAAGAGGAGTGAGAGATCAGCAGTCAATGACGGTATGAAAGTGTTAATAAAACAGGTTTTTCAACAACTGGGAATCACCGCAACAATGAGAGGTCCTTGTGCATACAGCCATAAAGGTGCACACAAAATATTAGGCTGATTGGTCCAGTAGTATTTGAGATTTGCTGCAGACAAACAGATACACACACACACACACGCACACACGACTAAGGGTGCTTTCACTGCCCTGTTTGGTTCAGTTCAATCAAACTCAAGTTTGTTTGCCCCCTAAGTGCAGTACGTTTGGGCAGGTGTAGTCTGAGTGGGCGGAAGTTCGCTGCATAGATCAGCCTCTCATTGGGCGGAACGAGCCACCCGCTGAAGTCCCGCCCTACCACCTCCGGTTGTGTAGCAGTTTTCAACCGTTTTCAACACGTCCTTTACTAACTTTTGCGGTGTTTGATCTTGCGGGGATGTAGCCATTTTTCTTCCATTGTTCGCGTCCTGTAGGCGATATTTTTGTGGGCGTGTTACACCAAAACCTGTTTCCCCCCCGGCAATATTTTTGTAAGCGCACCGTTGCTGTGGCACCACCCAGAACGATTGTGATTGGTTGAAAGAAGTACAAGCAGCTGGGGCGTTTTTTTCTCCAATCTCAAAGTGAGAGTCGGCCCAGCCAGACCTTTCTTTTCTTGAGAAAGGTCTAGGGCAGGTGTGAACACAGCAATCACACTCAGGTGTGCACCAAAACAACCGGACCAAGACCTTCTTGAAGAACGAACGAAGTACAAACGAACTCTGGTGCGGTTCATTTGTAGTGAGAACGTGTTCCGACCTTCCAAACGCTGTGCTGCTAACTCAGGACACACACTTTAAAAATGCTGCATACACACACTGTACATACATATTCATCCCAACATAACAATACGATCCGGTTACCTTGACAATTTGGATGCCGAGGGAGTCGTCGTCAGGGTTGCTGCGCTCGTTAAAGGCGAAACGAAGCGTCTTCTCCCAGTCAATAGAGATACTGTGGAGGTACTGGTCTGCTAGCGTTAGCCACACCTGCAGAAAGACAACAGCCTCACTGATACAGGAATAATATCAACAGCAAATAAACTTAGAGGAGAAACGGTTCAAATATCAGGACAGATTTTCAATCGCTGCCTCCACTGAGTCATATGAACAAATATTTAAACACTCCTAGTTTATCTTCCATAACATTCTCAGCTTTCTTTTTCTTCCAGCACTTGTGTGAGAGCCCCTTGTTTACAGTGATTCATTTTGTTCAGCACGTTCAGGGAAGAACACGAGATTTCATTGTTTATCTCCCCCGACAAGATGAAAGTAATCGCCTCAATTTCCCTGGTCTCTTCTCCCCAGAGATGAAGTTATGATGTGGGATGAATGGAGCACTGTTGACAAAGTGCCTCTGCATATTGTTCTTTCAGACTACGCTTCCTCTCTCAAGACTGGAAAACTTTGCTTGAAGGCTGGCAATAAGAAGGCAAACACAACCGGGTCATCACTTTCTTTTACTAGAGACCCTCTGGGTTCAAAAACAGACATAAACAAAGAAGAGAAATACATGAGGTCTTATTCATAAAGATGTTGTTTTATATGGGAGATGTTTCTGGGCTGTGGCTCAGAGTTTACTCAACATGCAACAGTTACAAGGCTGCTACTGATATAACTGTGGGTATAAAAAATTACAGCAGGGCCACCACTGGGAAAAAAACGCCATAGTTCATTTGCCCGCTTCTTAAAGAGAGTCCTGATTCACACCGAAATTACTTACCCTCTTCCTCCATTCCTTGGGTATCCCAGTAGGGAGCCGAGCCACTGCTTTAAGGGCGTCGTACCACTGTGGGGAAGAAAACACACACTGCTTTATAACCTTTTAATTAACCAGCATACTCCCACTGAGGCCAGCAATACAATATTAATACTTAATGGAAAGTCCTGTATCATTTACTGTTGTTAGGAGACAAAGGTCTTTAGTGTTTATCACATTAATTCACACACTATAAACACATATAAACACACATACATACATTAGATCAACAGCTAAAAGAAAGCATCAACAAAACACTATCATATAAACTGGCTGTAGCATTATTATGTTTCCTACCTGCTGGAATCCATTCTTTCCCAGCGATGGCTCGATGGTAAACTTCAGCCTCGTGTCAACTCCTGCAAACAAACAGAGACAGCTGGTCAGACGAGTCTGAGACCAGAGCTGGGTGACTTTTTATTGTGCTTGTAAGCATCCTAAAGTTTCCAAAGTTTCTGTACAGAGAATGTCAGACTGAAATTTGGGGGAATGTGTGTAAAATGACACCCAAAACATGTTTTACAATGCATGAGAAACTAGTGTAAATAATATCAACTATGCATACTAAGCATCATTGACACAGAAAATGAGTTTCGGGGTGAATAAATGGTGAATGGACTGCATTTATATAGTGTTTTCTCGTCTTAGTGATGGCTCAAAGCACTTTACAACACAGGCATTGTTCAATCATTCACACACACATTGATATGCTTCTGGCTATCATACAAGGGACCACCTGCTCATCAGGTAAACACACATCACAGGTGCACTCAGAGAGCAATTTGGGGCTCAATATTTCGCCCAAGGACACTTCAACATGCAGACTGCAAGGACCAGGGATCAAACCACCAAGAGATAGACCACTCTGCTCTATCTCTTGAGCCACAGCCACCCCAAATAAATGTCTGTCTCCGACTGTGAGATCATAAAAAAACTCAACATGTGGAGAGTGAACATACAATGTAAGCGTCATATGTGTGACTTGGTTCCTGCAAATACTTCACGTATTTGACGTTTAGCTTCACTGATGCATAATATATTGTGATATTGTTATTCAGTTTGGAAAAGGGAATAGTCAGGAGATAATCAGGCTCAGTCTGTACATAAAATGGCACAAAGCAGCTTTTAGCTGACCAGTTATCATGAATGACCAAAGAAGCAGCCAATGGCAAGACGGCTGAGTACATCAGAGGGAACTGTATGACCCCAGGTCAATGATAACTCTGTCTTTAACCAAAATAAAATGAAAACTAAGCAGTGATTTTCATTTTACTTAAATCAAATTCATCCTATGACTTAGGGCGTTTTCGGACGTTCATCTACGTGGGTTGCCACATATTTGACATCGACTGGTTTATAAATGGGCGGGGGTCTGTCATCAGCGTGTTGACAAGTAGGCAGGTAGAAATCCCCTCAATGTTAACAAACATTACCTCACTCATACTATTATGGCATTGCTATCAGCTGCAGCACCAACGTAGAGCACAATACTCGCGGCTCGTACAAAAACGAAATATAAATCTACACCTTGTGCGAAGATGTCATCGTCGCTGGCAGGAAAGGTGGAGGAGGCGACAGCTAGCATTGTTAGCAATGCTGAGAGCCCTGCCAACTCGGGAGCGACCAGTGTCAAGGTGAGTGACAGTAGTGCTGGGCGGTATACCGGTTCATACCGAATACCGGTGTTTATTTTTCTTATGATATGAATTTTTCATATACCTCAATACCGTTGAGTATGTAGCGTACACAACGTTGGGAACGCAGCACAGCGGAACGTAGCGCCGCAGGACATTGTTTGACAGGGGACTGTTTTGCAGTTGTACTAAACAAGTATGTGAGGGCACAACGGCGTGTTGAGCGGTGAAGATGGATAAAAACAGTGAAAGTTCCGAAACTGAAGTTCCAGAACGAGAACATGACACAGAAGAACTTGTACCGAAAAGAGGAGCCGTGTCTATTGTTTGGAAGTTCTTTGGCTTTTAAAAAAACCGACGTCGATCAAACAACAATTCTCTGCAAATGTTGTAGAGCTAAAGTTGTAGCCGCAGGAGGCAACACGAGCAATTTGCTTCACCACCTCAGCTGCAAACATGTCTTGGAATATCAAGAATGCATGAAACTAAGATCAGCGTCCTCCATGTCTGCAGGTAACGTTAGCACTGCAAGAGAAAAGTCGAGTCAGATGTCACTTAAAGACATGTTTGCTAGGGGGACTGCCTACGACAAGAAAAGCAAACGGTGGATTGAGATTACCAACGCTATCACTATCCACTTAGCCAAAGACATGGTACCGCTGTCATGCATTCTGATTCCTTCACTTCATTAGAATCATGAGTGCCACCTCTTTGTAAACAGCATCATTTTGTGAGGCCATGCAAACCTGTATTAATACTAGTGTGGACATTAATGTTTTTCTACAATATTCACTCCTCATGACAGTAAAATAGGCCATTCTAAGCCAATTTACTGCAGCAATTCCTCTCTAAATCATTAGAAAATGTGGTTAACACCCAGTCGTGCATGAAAAAAAAATACCATCATATATCGTGAAACTGATATAATTTTTAAAAATACCGTGATATAAATTTTTGGTCATACCGCCCAGCACTAAGTGACGGCTCATTTTTGATGGTGGACTTGACTTCTCTCCTGGCGGAAATGAACAACTGGCGCACCAGAATTTCCTGTCAATGGTCCGAAAGTCTGAACCATCCAAAAAAATGCTTTCACACTAGTAACAGTCCAGACCATGGTTCCATTTGGTCCGGACTGAGACCACCTCTTTTGGCCGGACCAATTTTTGGCCGTTTGGTCCAGACCAACTGGAAAGTCCAAAAGTCCGGACCAAACAACCTAGGTGTGAAAAGGCCCTTTAACTTTGACACAATACCAAAGGATCTACGCTCATTAGTTCGGTTCACTTCAAGTCCACGGTGCAGTTCACTTAACCTGTCCAAAGTGCTCCAGGTTCACTTTGCTCTTTGCCATTGTATTCAGCCATCTAGATCACATGCTGTTGCACTGGGATGCTTAAAAAACAGTCAAAAGGCTCGCAAGGATGCAGGATGAGAAGTAGTTTGGTGCATGTCTCCAGATGTGGAATGTAGAATACATCAAACATCAACAGTCTACAGCACAGAAACGCTAAAGTTTTCTTCCAATTTTAAGTTTAAGCAAGGGGATTCATAACCGCACTGCAGTGTCATGTCAAAGGAAAAAACAAATAAATAAATAAACTTCTAGGCTATAGTGTCCTTTTTTTGATGGTCCACTTTTTGCTGCACTATAAGAGGACTGAGTTTGATTTGTTTAAAAAGAACTAAATGTGAAAACACCCTATAAAAAAAATCTAAATAATTTTTTTAAAAAAAACAAACAAACAAAATATTATCAATACAATCATGGAATGATCACCAAAAGGCTAGCCACAGACCCCAAGTCAAATCATTTCTGCAAGAAAATGACCACCTACTTATTTGCTATAGATGCCAAACAGAACTGTGACAGGCTGCAGACTTTTCCACTGATAAAAAGGTCGGTAAACATTAGGTAACTGTCTCTGGCATGGCGTCATCAAACCGGAAACACAACCTCCAAACACTGTTATCTCTCTGATTGTTATAGAATTATATGTTTAACCTCTTTTTAGATTATAATATAAGACAAAACAAGGCATTTCTGCCTATAGTTTCCATCTTAAAGCATGAGATGTGTGAATGGAGCTTGCTGAGGGACAGTCGCTGTCCATTTCCGCGTGGTGCTGAATCCGCCGCTTCAATCTCCGCCTCACTGTTGGACCGTGTAAACCCTCTTCACACGCACACGCACACACACACACACACACACACACACATCTTTAGGGAACATTTAGCGCAGGAGGCTAAACCCCCCGAAGACCAAACGGAAATGAAACTTTGATCTCAAGTTAAGAGGGAAGGTCCTGACTGTTTCGGCTCCGGGCCAACAGCTCCAACACGCCATTTCTCCCCCGTCTCTGTCCTGCTGAGCCTCTGGAGGACTGCTCTGCCTCTCAAACTGCACCCGATCGCACTACAAGTACGACTAATACAATATCAGCTGCATTAAAGTCCCTAAATAAAAGACAAATGAGTGTTTAACCTGCATGCTCCGCCTCTGTCGTTATCCCCTGCGCCATGCTGTATGAACGCCGCTTCTTTTTTCCTGTCGGAGCTTTGAGAGGATTAACACGGAAAACCCTCCTACTGCCCTGTCACACATCATTACAGCAACACAGCTGATACTGAACGAGTATTTAACAAAGGCTGGAGACATTAGTGAGGTCCAGAGGCCACACTCGTCATTACATCTGATAGTAATCCATCCAGAGGTGACATTAATTTAAATTAAAGCAGGTAGATGTGCAGAGGGAGAGAGGAGGGAGGCAGGAGAAAGGGACGAGGACAAAGAAAGGGAGGGAAAGAAATGATTTGATCATGAATAAACAAGATTAACGCTTTTGTTTGGCTGCTATGAGACACACAGTGTACAAATAATTCAACTTTACTGGATAAATACCGGGAAAAAAAGATGAATATTTGCTGTGCTGTCAGTGTTTTAAAGGGACAGTTCACTTCAAAATCAAAAGTACATATTTCTCCTCTTACCTGTAGTGCTGTTTATCAGTGTAGATAGTTTAGGTGTGAGTTGCAGAGTGCTGGAGATATCAGCTGTAGAGATGTCTGCTTTCTCTACAATATGATGGAACTGGATGGCACTCGGCTTTAAGCGCAGAAATATTTCACTCGAAAAACTCAATAGTAATGTCTCTTTCCAGAGATAGCAGCAGTAGATGCACACTTCCTTCTGCGCAGTGATTGAGTGTAGTTCAGTAGAAAGAAAATAGTCCCTACATGAAACTGCTCACAACAAGGTCTGTGAATTATCTTGAGTAACCAGGTCATGATGTCTGGAAAGAGACATTGATGATGACTTTTCAAATGTATTTTTTGGCGCTCTGAGCACCACAAGCTGAGTGCCATCTAGTTCCATTATACTGGAGAGAAGGCGGACATCTCTACGGCTGATATCTCCAACACTCTGCAAGTCACACCAAAACTATCTAGACTGATAAATAACACTACGGGTAAAGGCTCATTTATGCTCCCTTTACGTATGAAAATGTATATGTCTGTTTCAAACGATGTTACCGTCACTGCCCATATACTTCCATGCGTCCTTTACGTTGGCATGGATGTTAACCAATATATCCACCAGGGGGCAGCCCAGAGTCAAAAGTTTATGACCACAACAAACTCAAAAACAAACATGGCGACTGTGGAGGAGATATTGACAGTCAGACGTTGCACTAGACTTTTTCATCGCCGGTCATTTTGACCGACAGGGCCATAAAAATCCGGTCATAATCTATTTTTACCGGTCATTTTAATTTTCGTTTTTAAATGATAATAAAGATATTCAAAGACGTTTAGTTTTCATTCGTTCGTTTTTAATAAATCCAGCAAGCAAGTTATAAAGTGTGCATTAATAAGGACATGAACGAAAAGATGAACAGACATCCACACACCCGTGCCATTAGGCTGCGCCCTGGACACACCGGACGTCACAAACACGTCACTAACGCGTCCGGTGTGTCCAGGGCGTTATGTAGTTATGTCTGTAGGCTCGGTGACACAAAATTAAAATTGTAATAAAGTGATTATGGTATTGAAAAACGTGGTCCGTTATGCACTGTTATGTTATTTTAAATTATAAACACGGTATTTTCTCCTCACGTTCCTCAGTGTGTGCTGTTGTTATTTTATTTTGAAAATTGCCCGGATTCTCTCGTCTTTTCTGTCTAGATCCGCTCGATCCAGCTTGACAGAAGTGCTCGCGGCTCCCGTGAAAAATAGACCAGACGCCGAACTGAAGCGCTGCCTCCGTGGGCACTCGGCTCTGCTCAGCAGCCTGTGTGGACCGTCAGATAGGTTAACATGGGCGCTGACTGAAAACTGCCTCCGCTGCTGGGCGCTGCGCTTCGGTTCCGCATCCGGTGTGTCCAGGGTGTTATGTCAACAACGCTACATGAAGCAGATGAATGAGTTTTTCTCTGCAGTGTGGAAACGGCAGCCACTTAAACCACTGACTGTGCACTCTGCCGCCAAGTGGGCAGGGGTGGTAATTGCAACCGGTGAAAATGACCGACAGCCTTCAGATTTTCCGGTCATTGTTGTAAAAAACCAGTGAATGACCGAGAATATCCGGTTAACGCGACCCCTGTTGATAATGTACCTCTTGCATAAAAGACAAAAACAGAGGCAGCGCTGTAGGAGGCGGTGGTCGGTGAGGCCGTTAAATACATCGCGACTGGAGGACGGAGAATTCTTTTCTCTAGTACTGCCAGTGAGAGAAATTGAATTGTTATTTCTTCTTCGTGTCTCACTGGAGCTACGTATCGGGTAGTGACAGCAGCACTGCCCCCGCGGTTTCCGGTGGTACTGCTCCATTTGGCCCGTAGCCTATCCGTTTTGGAAACGTGCAGAAATACGGACGAATCAACACAGAGCATGGACAGAAGGCTCCGTCCGTATCCGGATCTGTATTTAACGTTGAGCATAAATGAGCCTTAAGAGGGAAATGTGTATTTTTGATTGTGGGATGAACTGTCCCTTTAAGCACATTAACCCAAAAAAAAACAAAAATCACAAAATATTAAAGATGCTAAAACCTGCCCTACATTCCCACTGCTCTCAACTGCCAGATTTATGGCTCCTATTTGTACTCGTGCACTTTGCATCAGTTGGATCAATAAAAAGGTTTGTATTGCCTTATTTCAGTCATCAGACTGTAGTGTAACCAAACATGGGAACAAAACAAGACACCGAAACATCTGCCAACCACAACATGAGCATAAAATTGTGCTCCACACAAACAAAAGGCACAAGTTGTCTGCCTGATGGGTCCCTAAAATCTGGGATTTCAACACTATGGGACATCTACCACCTGTCAAAAGAGGACACATTCCAGCAGAACTGTATAAGGCGACTCAAACAATAGAAAACTGTTGGTACTGTACATTTCTCCAAACCATAAATCCATTGAATTTGGATGCTTTTATGTAGCAAGCATGTTGAAACTTTACGCTTTGTTACGTTGCAGCAACACTGTGGTAAATATGTGGTTAGGTATAGGCACAAAAAGCAGTTGGTTATGGCTGAGAAGAGATCATGTTTTGGCTTAAAAAAACAAGTTTGAGTGCCACAATCACAACTGAAGAAGTCGTCGATGGTCTACAGCTGGAGATGTCACTTCCAGGGTGTCTACAGGTATATTTGATGCTTTTTAAGACTTGTTTAAGACACCTTTTAACCAAATTCAGGACAGATTTTTGGACAAATCATGTTTTACTTAAGGATCGCAGGCAATTGGTGTTCTGCAGAGCTAAGTGTTATGTAGGAATATGCTTATTTGAGCGAGTTAAGTTAATCTACATTTTGCCAACAGGTAAGTGCAAGTATAAGTAAAATGACAGTATTATAGCTTTTTAAAGATGTGGAACATTAATGATGTAGAAACTTTTACATAGAAAGGCTTCACTCATTGTCACAATAAAGAAACAGAAAAATGTATGAAAGAAATCAGATAAACTGTTTGTAGCAGTTAAGACCTCACAAATTCAAATTTAAGGCCTTATTCTTGCAACACTGAATTTAAGAAATCTGCTCTCCTCTCCACGTAAAGACGACAAAGTCAGCTCACACAATCCCTTTAGAAAGGTTAATATGATAATGTATGAAACGTGCTAATGTAACATATTCGTGGTTTGCAGAAACGTACAATGCCAACATTTGCTTCTTGGCATAAAGACATATTTCACTGGCTGTGTATCTGATGCATCACAGGTGTCCATCCACAAGTAAGAAGACATGAAGTAGCACATGAAAACTGACATCTCCCTGCCCTCGGTGTGATGCATTATAAGATGTATGAAACCAAACCTCATGATGCACTCATGATTTGATTTTGAACTCACTGGAGCTCAGATTAGTCGCTATTCAAACGAGTTGTTAAAAATGACCTTATCTGACACTTTAAAAGGGGAAAACTGGATCTTTTAAATTTGTTACAGCCGACAGGAAACATTCAGGGAAATATTTTTAATACAGCAAAATAAGGTAATTTCCCAGCCGATGATTTCAATAGCCGTTAAAATGAGGTTATAGCCTACACTTTCTAGAGGTGTAATATACAATCAGGTTATGGCTTAATTACTTGTTATTGGTGTGGTCAGAAATCATGACACTCTTAATATAATATTGCACTCAAATATGACAATTACTTGCCAATTCTGGGTTCATAACTGTGAATAAGAGCAGGCCTGTTAAAGCAGTAAATAAAAAGGAAAATAAGCGTATAAAGGAAACGACCTGTTTGGAGATAGTAGATAAAATGTGCCACTGTAAAATCATGGGCTTATATATAATTTACCATATTGCCCAGAGTTAATATCTAGACATGTATAAGAGTATAGGCTACCACTTTGTTTTCGACCAATGCAGAGCCTTTCCCCACAGACATAGTAAGAGGTGTCACCTGGCTCTAAGGTGCAGAGCAGCCGGGGTGCACTCCTGGAGATCCCGTTCCTCTTCTTCAGGACGTTACTGATGATGTTACCGACCCCTCCCGATGCCTGCTGCCGCTGCTTCACGCCCGCCCTCGGCCTCCTGCCGGCGGCGGGGAGCCGCTCCTGCCTCATCGGGAATCAAACCGTTCAGCCCGTCCAATCATCGCTTTGTCCCGGCTTTAATCATCCTCCTTGGGTGATCCAGAAATCATGCCGATGGCGACACCCGCAGCTGTTCCCACCGAGACGTTACAAATTAATCGATTACACTGATTACCGTGTTTGAGAGCTCTTCCGGTGACAGTCTGTTTGCGACTCATCCCCTAAGAAACGCCAACCTTCCCTTTCTCACTCAGCGGCACAGAAACACACAGAGATCTTCATCCAAGCGACTCAAGCCTCTACATTAAATATGATTTAGCAGATGTCAAAAATAGCCCGTCGGTTTATGAGGACAAACGGTTCCTGCAGCTGCTGGTGCTCGGCAGTGCTGCTGATGCTGCACACCTCCTCATCCTCAGCCTCCTCCGGTTTGGCGTCACCGGGAGGAGGTGCAACACGGATGGAGGGATGCGGTAGGATGGGGAGACGCATGGGGAGGAGATAGAGAGGGATGAGGTAATGGTGGAGGAGAGGGGAGAAAGAGAGAGCAGGGAGTGGGTTTTTGTTTCCTTCACCCACCGAGTGATCAGCTTTATAGCATTAACATAAAGGGATCATTTTCAAACAAGCTGCAGAATATAATCCACTCAAAATAAAATTAAAGGTCTGCAAAACATCTCCTGCAACATGTGGTTAATTTTTAAGTAAAGTATAGATGGACATTTTTTGTTTGTTTCTTGTTAAATTTGTACATTAATATAACATGTACTTAAACTTATTTATCTATTTATTTCTGCTATTTTCCTCTCTCATTTATTAATTTATGATTTTATTATTTTTATTTTATTTTATTTATGATTAAATTATCCTCAACTTCTAATTTATGATTTTCTTTCCCCTCATATTTTTATCTATTTATTTGCCTCTTTAATTTATTAATTTATCATTTTTATTTTATTTTATTTATCTATTTATTTATCTTTAATATCATACTCTTGGTGTGTGGAGCGGCGGTGGATTACATGTGTGTGTTAAATACTCAGCAGTCGTACCCAGATTTTGTTCTGGCGTCCTTTTCTTTTGTGTGTTTGTGCATGTACATGTACACATACTGGATGTGTGTACGTTTGTATATGTCTTTGTTTATTGTTGTTTAAATCAATAAAGATACTGTTGGAAAAAAGCAGCTGCTGCTTCTCACTAGGAAGGTAGATCCAGGTAAGATTCATTATCACACACTCCGAAAGACTTTAAAAAGAGAGATTGAGATTATTTCCCATCCTGCTCCTGGTGGAAAATATTATAACAAACCCCCTATAAGAAATGTGACATATTAACATTTCCTCATGTGTCCGCAAAAACACATTACTCTAGAAATACAAGATGAAAGACGTCACATGTCGACAGTATTCTTGTCAATTCAACACCAATATAATCCATAAAGATAAACTGTATTTGGGTACAAACTTTACATTTTGGATTTTGTTGCCTCAGCTTGCTACCAGCCTCTGTTGGTTAGCTGCACTGTTTCAGTGGGGGAAGATTTCTCCCTAAAATACATGCTGGTTGGTGAAACACAGCTCCACCAGTTTCTCCTCCTTTCCCACAGCACAAGCGGACTGAGATTTGTTCACGGCATGAACACCTCCCTGGAGTCCCCTCCTTGTTTACTGTCTGCCTGGTTTACTGCTTCCTGTCTGGTGCTGGAGGGAGCACAGTTTTATGACCACCTTACACCAAATGATGGAAATCACAGGAGCGCACACCAACTGAGGTAAAACTTAATATTTTATTCCGACAGTGTACATTTGTCTGCAACAGTGAAGGCCAGCTATAAATCTGTACAAATCACAGAGGAGCAGAAGGACTGTAGTGTACAAAGGGGTACCTAGCACACAGAAAGGTGGAGCTGTGAACACTGCAGTCTGATTGGTCAGTAGAGGACGGTCACTCTGCTCAGGGCTGAGTTGTGGCTGGTTTTGAGGCTCATGTAACCACTGTTCATACTGTGGAGAGTTTTATTAGTTAACTGCAACTATAAAATGAAAGGATGTTTTGCTGCCTCTCACAGCAGCTGGAGTCTGAGAAAAAATAACTTCATTCACTGGGCCGACTGCCGGCGACTTTTAAGGTGGAACGTTTACTTGTAATGTTACTCAATGCATGAGTTGATGACGTGAATCCATCAGCACACCTTAAATTTCACTGTGACAACTTTGACCATAACTCCACTTTTTTCAACCGGATTATGTGAACCCAGTCTTCACTCAAAGAAAAAAAAAAAGCATTGTGAAGCGTCGGTTCTGTGGGCTCCAGCAACACTAAACCCCTGAGCTTGCCTGAGAAGGACTAAATGCACAAAGCTACTATGTTTAAATATCCCATGGAGAGAGACTCTCACTGCAGCCTGTTCTATTTTGTTCTGAAAATGTCGGCGTGCAGCCTCGTTCTGTGGACGATAAACCAGGTGCAGACTGATAAAGGAGGAAAGACAGTGAGTGCTGGACGGAGCAGTGAGTGACAACAACCCGCCCACATTTAAGAGGACTGTTTGTGGTGGAAACTCTAGGGTCTAGGTACCATACTGAAAGTGTTTGGTGGAAACGGTGCTTTTGACTGTTGTTTGGAATAAAAAAAGCAATTTGAATACTGAAACTTTGCCTCTGGAAACTTGTTAAGGGTGTTTTTTTTAAACCAAACAATTACTTCAGCATACAGTAATGACAGCTGATTAATGTATGAACTTACATGAAACTTGCTGATAATTATTTGGGGCCCATTATTTCAAGACTTCAGTCAAGATGCCAAAACATATCTCGGGATGAACATCATATTTATAGAAAAAGAGTCATCTGGCGATGCACCTATGGGTGCTTAATTCTCCTTACTCTGTCTTTAGATGGAAAACTCACACAAGAAATGTGTCCTCAAAAACATACTTTACCTATAGGCCACCAGACACAAATCAGCAGACTGCACTAGCCCCTAAATTTTTAGGTACCACTGACTCTGCCTGGTCACCCACTTCACCAAAAATAGAGAGCAATTAAAGCAATGTTGTTTGCAAACTAAAATCAATGGTGCGTGACATTATGATTCAGCCTCACAGGTGCAGTAAGTGCTTCCTGAACAGAAAAGACATCCAGCTTTAATGATGTTCTCAATCAATATCTGCAAACAGCCTTGATGATGACGATAAAAAAGGCCTTGATGATAATGTTCCATAACCGACATGATAAATTATCTTGTCTCTAATGTTTCAATTGGACGAGTGCTGTAATAACTCTATTTTGTTTCCATCATGAAAATAAAGAGGTACTTACTCCGTCTGTAGGCTACTGTAAAATGCACAGAGCTGTAATGTACAGTAGCTGCAATTCCTTTGATAGAGGTCGATAATAGAGACACAGTAACACCCCTTTCAAGACAACAAACAGTACAAAAAATATTGAAACTAATTTGTATAAATGTTCACTGCACACAAAGCTCTGACACATATTATGAAAATCCATAAACTCAGTGCTTTAATGTCACTGTATTCTCCAAAAATGGTATTTAACAGATGGCCTGGCAGTTTCTTTTAGCAAACTTAGAGACAATTACATCATAACTTCCTGTTTCTTCGGAAGTCATAATCATGATGTGAACATGGTGACACCCGCAGCTGCTTGGCTAATCATAATCAATGACTGTATTCATTGTTTAGCATTTTCTGTGTTTCAATGTGCAAAAATTACAGTGTCAGACGGTGAAGCCTCTGTAGTTTGCAGCAGCCATGTTGAATCCACAGCGTGCTGCCTATACTGGAAATATTTGCACAGCCTGGCCTTAATCCCAAGTGTAAACACCTCATTACAATAAACCCCACATATAAGTGTATACTCTACCTCCTTGTGAGCATTCATGCTGCGTGTTAACAAGAAAACAACAGTCAACAATCAAAGCAAAATAACCACAGCAGACCTTCATCCTTCAATCATGCTTCATTCACTTTGTTAAATCATTTATCTTTTTTCAGCTCAGTCGCCAGAAGCAAACGTTGGCATTGTATGTTTCTGCAAACCACAAATATTTCACATTTGCATGTTTCATATGTAGCGCATCAATGTTTATAAAGTGTCGTTATGTATTCTGCTTTGGAGGGGATAGTGGATGTGGTTTGAGACCAACAAACAACAAAACCGCTTATGATTAAGTGAGTCATCACCGTGTTTCCAGCAGCTTGTTAGACACTAAAGATGGGCGTTTTGTAATAACTCATTGCTGTGTTTTCCAGTGGCTTCCTGGGCACAAAAATCATTTGTTTCTTACTGAGACATTGCTGCATTTCCAGACGGGATTGTGCCCCCAAACCAGGTCTTTTAAGCTGAAAAATGATCTTTTCCTCACCACAACCAAGTGTTTTTGTTTCTAAACCAAACCACACGTTAACTACAGTGTTGTTGAAACATAAACTTTCAATGTACCCGCTACATAATGACATGCAAATGTAACGCAGGGTTTCCCCACATCTGGTTTTATTTGTGGCAGCCCACCACAAATAAAACATCTGCCACCACGTTCTGATTTTCTATTTTTGGAGTTTGACCGTTCAGTGGCTACGCTGTTGAAATATATATAAATATTGCTCTGTTATGATTTGCTCCGTGCTTATGCAGTGTAGAGCGTACTCTAGGCACAGACTGAGCAGCAGAACACCAGGCTCAGTGAAAGTGAAACTAGACCATTCATTGTGCTGAGTCTAGCGGTGCTTTCACACCTGCCCTGTTTGGTTCTTTTCAATCGAACTCAAGTTCGTTTGCCCCCTCAGTGCAGTTCGTTTGGGCAGGTGTGAACACAGCAATCACACTCAGGTGTGCACCAGAACAACAACACTGAGACCTTCTTGAAGAGGTGGTCTCAGTCCGGTTACAAACGAACTCTGGTGCGGTTCATTTGTGGTGAGAAGGTGTTCCGACCTGGATGTGAAGCAACTGCAGTCACATGACACATTGTTTGGGTTAAACATGAGCATGTTACAGTCCTGGAGGATTATTAATGTGCACCTCCTCCTGTACTGCCTTAATATGCACATTCAGCACATCCAATGCATCAAAACATTGTTTTCTAGTTGGAGCCGCGTTTGCCTCGTTTTCAAACTGTATGCTTTGACTAAAATGAACAATGACAGCAATATAGTCCACGATGAGCAGCGCTAAAATCAACCTGTCCCTCCATTGTGACATTAGAAAGTGTCACATTTGTCTTGCAAGTGTACTCTTCTTCAACGTTTGCTTTACTTCCTGGATTTTTCCCACATGGAAATTGGAAAGGAGACGACTCTAGGTCTGAAAGCAGCCCAAAATTTTGCCTGATCTGATCTGATTCTAATTCTGTGGGAAACACTGTAACATATCAGTGGTTTGCAGATACACACACGCCAACATATTTTCTGGTGATTGGGTTGCTTTTTTCTTCTTATCGAGAAAGAGACAGCAACAATCACCCACAAAAACTGAACCACTCTGAGCACCTGTAGAGAGAATCCTTTGTGCTTTCATTATGAGAACAGGTTGTTTAAGTAACATTATATAATCCACTCTAATACATTGACATCATAGATTCAGTCCCATTATTCTCCCAAATTCTAACCAAGTTCCTGATTGGTATAATCCGCATATCTACTCTGGTGTATAGTATTCACAGGTTTAATCCATAATCTATTCCCTGGAAAAAATTACCTTTGTAAACTACGTTTCCAAACGTCTCTTACATAAGAGAAGAGTCCAATTGAGATTGTTTTACAGGCTGTTTTGGAGTAGAAGGGCCAGCAGACTGGGATATGACAATGACCAAATGATTTCCCCATAGTCATGTGCTTTGAGTCCACTGTATGTCACATGCCATTATGTAAATTCGAGGGCTATTTTCATACTACGTGTGATATGACAGCTGGGACAGGGTCCTGTGTAGCGCACAAACCTGTAAATCTACAGTACCTTGAATAAGCATTCACCCTTGTTATTGAAGTTATTTCCAAATGTTTTTACTCTGGATTATGAGCAAGTGATAGTTTGTAAAGCACCTCATCGTGTCAAAGATTTGTAGAAACACATCAAACATAAAAATGCTATTATATATTACGCAGCACTAAACTCCAAAATTGGATTTCACAGGAAACTAATTTGATCAGACTAAAGAAACTTTTGGTTTATGAGACTATCTAAAATAGGGCAACTTCAAGATCAATTCATGTTTACAGGAGCAAAATAGGCTTCAGTTTCCCATCAAACGGGGCTGTCTGACAGCAAGGTAAAGCAGTGACAATATTCTAAATGTAGCGTACACTTAAACTGGTATATATATACGTTTTGCTGCTGCCCTTGTCCACAGCAGGACATTGCTTCTGTGGCGGTACTCCTGTCTGCTTCTCCAAACTGGGGGCATGCCAGCTGCAGTCTACTGTCATTAATATACTGACAATGACTAAGTAGCTCACACAACCCCACTTCAAAGAATCCGAGCTACCCTTTAAAAACAAAGGAATAAATGTGTATCCTTACGTCGTTTCTGTGAGACAGCCTGAAGGCAAGCTGTGATGATGTCGTAGTTCTTCTGCAGTTTGTGGTAAAGTCGGTCTCGTCTCTTCAGCTGGCGGAGCAGCTTGGCCGACTGCAGGCCTGTACGATATTTGACCTCCTGGATGATTGAACGCAGCTCCTCCGGGGCTGAAAAAGCGTAAGGAACAAAGTTTAATCAACGCTGTTGTAACATTAATGTAAATCAGGCTTTCCTGTTGTGTGGTGGGCAAACAGTGGAGTTTCCTGCATTTTTGGATGAAACTAAATCAAAAGTAAGTATCTAAAACAAGTTGGAAATCCCTTTTTCCACTCAGAAATCCCACATTAACCAACCAACCACCAGATAAACCTATCAATCATTGGCTCATAGGATTATTTTCTTATAATGAACACTGTCTCAAAAATCCACAAATAAGTGTAACTAATTACATGTGCCAAGTGACATTTGACAGCCAACTTTCCTCTCTATGAAAAGGTGCAAGTCAAAAAAATATTTGTGATTCACATATTAGTTCAGGAGATTTGTGCAAAAGTACTGTGAACGAATCTGTTCAGAAATTAGGTTCCTTGATGAAATATACATCAGTTTCAGAGTCAAATATTAATTCAGGGCTGTCTAAACTGTGATGTATTCTAAATAAGATCATGTAACGTGTGCACTCTGTCAGATCAGAATATCACAGTCAATTGTCTGTTTTCCATGCTGCAGGCTAAGATGAAATGAAAACCAGACACTGTCCCACATAAACAAACCCTCCACCCATTTAAGGAGACAAAATGTTTTAGGCTGCAGATGATCTGATTTTCAGCTGAAGGTGACACAGATCTGAGACATAAACAGACCTGTGGGACAGAGCTCATTGTTGTTTTTGTTATTTTGTTTAAACTAAAAAGGTGTGAATGATGTTAACAATCTGTTTTTTCTGGGGTAAATTTAAAAGGGAAATTTGGGTTTATTTCAACCTGTCTCCTATCGTCCTAAATTTGTTTCAAGTGACTAGTGACATAAAAATAATAGTTAGCATGTTAGCCGTTAGCCTAGATACAGCCGGGGCGCATAGTAGCGTCAGACCTGTTAAAACGTAAATGAACGGGCAACCTTCAAGTGCAAAGTTAGTCCACTAAACAAGCTTTTTTTTCCACAAAGACCGCCTCATATCGTTAGGATAAATGTCAGAGAACATATAGAAAACCACATGTAAACGTGTTGTCTTACCTTACCAGTGTGCTGCCATGTTTGTTTATCCCTTTAGTTCTGCTTTCCAAAGCGCGGCTGAAATATTGCGAGAACAAGCAGCGATCTGATAGCATGCCTGAACAAGCAGCAACAGCTGGAAGGCAGAACCGTACAGTAGCCTGAAAAGTTCATTCATTTATTTTATAAAAGATTTATAGAATAATGGCTGACTTTTTGCCAGACTTCGACTTTGTGGAGGAGGAATTTGATTTTGCAGAGTTTGATGGCCGCCCTTATTTATTTGAGCCAGAATACACTGATGAAGAGGTTTGTGAAACTGAAGAACGGAGAAGGAGGAGAGAGAGGTACAACAGGTAGAGGACGACAGAGGAGGAATGGCTGCTGCAAGGCTGCGTAGCTCTGGAGATTGGTGGTGTACCTGTGAATGCTGTGCCCCAGTGCCCACAGAAGAGGAATGCCTCTGTTGCAAGGAATGGGACCGGTTGCAGCCTTATTTTCAAGGTCTGGATGTGACCAAAAACGAGACACCTCCACCTGGTGTAACGTTAGTATCCAGCTGGGCTTTAGGTAGAGGCCCGTTCACTTACGTTTTAACAGGTCTGAACCTACGGCTGAATCTAGGCTAACGGCTAACATGCTAACTATTATTTCTATGTCACTAGTCACTTGAAACAAATTTAGGATGATAGGAGACAGGTTGAAATAAACCCAAATTTCCCTTTAATCAAAGAGCAGATGATTCAAACTTTACAACAGAACAGCATGAAAACTAACAACAGAAACAGCAACAACAACAGGGCTGCAATTATTATTTTCATTGTTGATTAATTTTTCCAATTCGTTATTTGGTTTATAAAATGTCAGAAAATGGTGAAACGTGTCAATCAAAATTTCCAAAAACACAAAGTGACGTCCTCAAATGTCTTGTTTTGTTCACAACCCAAAGACATTCAGTTTACTGTCATAGAAGAGTAAAAACAAACTAGAAAACATTCACATTTAAGAAGCTGGAGAAGCTTTTTTTCTCCTTTAACTGATCAATCAATCATTAAATTAGTTGCCAATTAAACAGATATTAACAACTAACTGATTAATCGTTGCAGCTTCAGATAACGAATAAAAAATACACTTTGCAGCAAAACTGTGATCCACAACAAATGAGGCACTCTGGACTAAACTGAAAATAAAATATTATATCTCTGTATTTTGACACATTATTGTTGCTCTCACAAAAGTCACTGGACAGAAAATGAATCAATTATATTTTATGTTAATCCTGTGGTTGTTGTTTCGAGTGAAAATACCAAATACTTTCTTATTTAAGCTTCAAGAAATTGAAGATGTGCTGCTTTTCTTTATTTTATATTACTTTATATTTGAATAATAATCAAAGATGAGGGTCTAATAGACAAAAACATTATAAATTAATAAGAATATTCTAACTGTAGCTATGCCACAGTGCCGGATTTAAATTGTGGTTTCCTCTGATTCACCTGTTCGTTCAAACCCAACATATCAAACACATCACCAAAACAGCCTTCTTCCATCTCAGAAACATTTCCCGTCTCCGTCCATCGCTCTCCTTTGCTGCTGCAGAAACTCTCATTCACACATTCATCACTTCCGCACTTGACTACTGTGACAGTCTCCTCTACAGTTTATCATCCAAGACACTGACGAAACAGTATATCCACAACTCAGCAGCTCGTCTTCTCACACACTCTCACACCCGTGACCCAACCTCCTCTGAAAACAGACATAGTTGTATTTCTATATCAATATCAATAATGCTAATCTTTTCATCTACATGTCCACCTTCCCTGGAGGATGACTTTCCATATAACCACTCCTCAACTAGGAGGTCCAAGATCATGATCACCTGCAGACACAGAGGTCCAGGAGGTGACAGGATCTCCCTCAAGGACACTAAGCAGACCGCTAAAAGGGTGCTTGTCATTACGCAAACTTATGCTCCCTCTCTCCTCCTGTGACGCCTTCCGCCATCATGAAGGATCTTCCAGTCCCTTAAATGAACCTTAAGGAGACAAGTGAGGAGAGAGGAGGCACAGGTGTACTATATCCTATGCATCTCTTCCTTGCATCTCACTCACAGCCTCACTGGGAGGAGCTTAAAGGGAAATTTCGGTTTATTTCAACCCGTCTCCTATCGTCCTAAATTTGTTTCAAGTGACTAGTGACATAAAAATAATAGTTAGCATGTTAGCTGTTAGCCTAGATACAGCCGGGGCGCATAGCAGCGTATCTACTATACGCTACTTGCCTCTGTTGCAAGGAATGGGACGGGTTGCAGCCTTATTTTCAAGGTCTGGATGTGACCGAGGACGAGACACCTCTATCTGGAGTAACGTTAGTATCCAGCTGGGCTTTATCTAGAGCTCGCCAGATATATTTCGGCCGCGCTTTGGAAAGCAGAGCTAAATGGTAAACAAACATGGCAGCACACCGGTAAGGTAAGACACCACGTTTACATGTGGTTTTCTATATGTTCTCTGACATTTATCCTAACGATATGAGGTGGTCTTTGTGGAAAAAAAAAAGCTTGTTTAGTGGACAAACTTTGCACTTGAAGGTTGCCCGTTCACTTACGTTTTAACAGGTCTGACGCTACTATGCGCCCCGGCTGTATCTAGGCTAACGGCTAACATGCTAACTATCATTTTTATGTCACTAGTCACGTGAAACAAATTTAGGACGATAGGAGACAGGTTGAAATAAACCGAAATTTCCCTTTAAATGTAAGCAAGAGACGTGAGTGAGGGAAGCGAGGAGACACGTTAACATAGTAATAACTAATTAGACCACACTGCTGACCAGTCACCACATTCAAACGTTTACCAAAGGCAACCCAGACTTCACCCACCATGGGGCCATTAATCCCTGACTAAAACCCATTAGAAGTATTCACATGCTGTAGCTGTTCTTTGAGGCATTATCAGAGCGTTTCCTCTTCCTGAGTGGCGGCCCTCCGCATTGTTTAACTTGACTGAGCCTCACGTGTGCAGAGGGCAAACACTGAGCTCACAGGCCCCGGCTGTGTTTACTGTAGGATTCCACTTTAACAGAGGACACAGTGGCAGTGTGGCACTCACAGCAACATGCCTGTCAAGACTCTGAGGCAACACTGTGTGGCACAAACTGACGAGTAGTAAAAGAGATGTCAACACACTTGTCAGCCTCTGTGTGTGTGTGTGTGAGTGTGTGTGTGTGTGTGTGTGTGTGTGTGTGTGTGTGTGTGTGTGTGTGTGTGAAGGCCTGCACACTGTGAGGACACCTGTAAAACGTGTGTCTGCTCTGCAACCAGTTTGACTTCTGTTATCTGATTAAAGTGAACTCTTGTTGACGTACCAGGTACGTATCTTGATAAACCAGTTACTAAAAAACGCACCATTCATTACAGACTCATGTCATTGAAAGAATTAAAATAACTATGGTGCATTCCAGTCTCCTGTTTGCTGTCTGTCTCTGACCCAAAGGTTAAAAAAAACACTGCTTTAATTTACAGCCGGCTCATATGTGGAAGTAAATTAAATGGATGGATAATTCATTACCACAATGGCGACCAGGAGGCTATTTACAATTATTAAATATATTTCTAGACATGCAACAGCCTCTAAATTAAATGGATCAGGTGACCAATGCACATTAAATACAGTTTCCTTGTGATTAAGGTCAATGTTACAGTCATGGCTCCTTTGTACCAAGTGCAATTAATATAATGAGCTAACAGCGCAAAAATGTACCCCCATGCTGAGGGATGTTATTATTATAATTGTATAAACGATTGCAAATATATTGCTGTCTTAATGATTTGTAGGTTATTTAACTGTCATCCTGTTTAAGTATTCCTGACAGATATTTATGGATTAGCCAGTCACTTTAATACAAATTAGACTGTCATATATGGAGGACCAAATCTGCAATAATAATAAATAAAGAAATAAATGACTCGATAAACAAAAATGTATTTATTTGTTTGACAGATTATTTATTTCTCTATTTATTTCTTTTCATATTTAATTATTTCCCAATTCAGCGTTACCTCTTTACGTGTGAATAACACATTTAGTGAATTTATTTAATTTGCATTAAATTTATTTAGTTTTCTATTTCTGTGCATATTTATCCATTTATTATTTATCATTAAAATAAATAAATATATGCAGAAATAGAAAACTAAATAAATTAAATTAAATCAAATTTATTTAATTTTCATTTAATGTATTTAGTTTTCTATTTCTGTGCATATTTATTTCATCATTTGTTTATTCCTGTATTTATTATTAAATTAAATAACTATGCACAAAAATAGAATACTAAAAAAACTGAATGAAAATGAAATAAATTCAATAAATTTGTTTATTCAAATATAAAGAGGTAATACTGAACTGGGAAATAATTAAATATTGAAAAAAATTAATAGAGAAATAAAAAAAAAAACAGTCAAATAATTTAAAAAAATCTATCTGTGTATATTTATTATTTTCAAAATAAACCTGCATATTTATTAGATAATTGAGACTTTTAATTCTAAATTTCTTTTTTTCATTATTTCAATTATATGCAGGTTTATTTTTTTTAATTAATGTGCACAAATAGAAAACTAAATAAGTTAAATGAAAATTAAATAAATTCAGTAAATTTGTTTATTCACATGTAAAGAGGTAAAACTGAATTGGGGAAATAATAAAATATTTAAAAAATGAATAAATAAATAATCTGTCAAATAAATACATATTTTCTACCTGTGCATATTTATTATTTTCAAAATAATCCTGCATATCTATGAGATGATTTAGAATTTTACTACTTTCAATTATTTCCTTTTTATTATGGCATATTTGGTCCTCCATAATCAGAAAGTATTTTAAACAAACTTTCAAAAGTATGTCTCATGTATTAGACCAATATAAACTTCATAGGTAAAGTTTAAATATCAAAAATAATATATAATTACTGCCATATATCTTTGAGCTGACAGATATATTGAAACCCAACATCATATAAAAAAAAGCCCTAAAATATGGATGATGAAGCTGTCCTTTGTAATTTAAATACTTTTTATTTATTGCAATCAGGTCAGCTAGATTTATTTGACCAGTGTGGGTTTTCTGCTCTATCTGAGGGTCTTGTACAGACTGTAAAGAGCCAACTTTGTGATTTATTATGAATAAACCTGACTTTGCCAGATGCCAAAGGAGGAAGCAGGACCTGTCCACGCCTCTGGGCACAAACACCCACGCCCACACCCCTCACCTTTCTGGGCCAGGTAATTCATCTGATGCCTCCTGGTGTGCTTCTCCTGGAGCTCCTGGAGGAAGCTGGACCCGGAGTTACTGCGGCCAAGGAAAGCATCAGAGCTGGACGCCTCGGTGGAGCTGTCCAGGCTGTCCAGATTCCTCCTGCTGCCTCCACTGTACGTCTCATACAGCTCCACCAGCAGACAGTCCACTATGGAAGTCCTCAGGGATTTAACTCCATCTCCCTGGGACTCGGAGTCACTGCCACCGGCTGTGCTGGTCCTGAGAGCGGCGGTAACGGTGGAGCCGAGGACCTGCTGTCCCGGAGGTGATGATGTGTCACTAGGTGACTCGGCGGTGCTCGTCCACCGCTGAAAGCCGGAGAAATCATCCTGGAGGGAGGCGACGGAGTTGACAAAAACGCCGCTCTCGTCCTCGGAACACACGCCGCCAACGTCGCATATGTCAACTTCCAAAAGTTCGCTCCCGTTTAATTTCACCTCCGACGCCATTTTATTTTCTTTAACGCTAAATTACCTCTGTGCCCCTGTTGTAGCTCCTCTATGAGTGAGCTGTCATTTTTCCAGACATCTTGTCAGAAGTTGGAAAGTTTTCTTTGAGCGTCTCGAGGAGGATAGAGTTCCTGGAGCACTCCATTCCTCACCTCAGAGAAGGTGGACTCCCGTCTGACAGCTTGTAGTTTCCTTCCTGAACGTTCTCCTGCCCCCCCCTCCAGGAGTGAACAATGGGCCGGCCCACTCTCTGGATACATTTCTCAACGGCTGCCAAACTTTCCTCAGGTCGCGCGACAGGTGCTGGAAGAATTGACCAATCACGGAGGAGGCAAAAGTATATCGACCAATCCGGTGCTTTGTTGTAGTTGTACTGTAGGAAGTCGTTGACATTAGCGGTATTTAACTATATTTAATGAAGTAAACAACGGAAAATTACACAAAATGACAATAAAATCGCACTGTAGATGATTTTTACTTATTTATTTTTTTATTTTCTTCTTCTTCATGTATTTCTGCACACAGACGTGTAAAATAACAACACAAAAGACACACAGGCATATTGGTATGATGTGTGTTGACCCTGTTGAGTGGCATTTTGTGTGTTTGTTAGTGTGTGTGTGTGTGTGTGTGTGTGTGTGTGTGTGTTGATGAAGTAGTTAAAAAAAAGGGGGAATGAGTTAGAGCAAGAGTCACAGGTGAAAATACATTAAGCAAACAGAAAAGGAGACAGAAAAATAAGTTTTAACAAGAAAAATAAATAAAAAATATAATAATAATCTTAAAAATCCTTCTCTTGGTGGTTGTTGAATGCACATTAGTATACACTGGATGTAAAACAGATGGCAGTGGTGACAGTAGTCGCATTTAGATCTTTTTATTAAAAACATATAAATACCACAGTGTAGGTATACTCTCCTACAAGTAAAAGTCCTGCATTCAATATCTTATGTAAAAGTAAAGTACAAAAGTAAGGGTAGAGTGCAATAAAAGCCAGGCTGCACTGCCGAAGAGGGTATAAAAAAGGGCTCTCAACTTTATTTATATAGCACCTTTCATACAAACATGCAGCCCAAATTCCTTCACATGGCAAAACTGTAGTGACACAGACACAAGACAATAAAATATTAAAAATCGAACTGACACAAGATGATTAAAACTTCACAGAATAAAAACAGAGTAAATTAATAAATAAAATTGAGAGATAAAAAAGGTTTAAAAAAATGGTTAAATCCTAAAAATCAAGACTGTAATGTTACTCCACATTAAAAGGCCAGATTTAAAATATAGATTTTTAATTTACTTTCATGGGACACATGAGGAACATTTTATAAGTAAAACAGTGGAGGACTGTGGTGATCTTGCTGGAGCATAGAAAATCTTTGATGTGTGGAGGCATGAGGTCATTTAAAGCTTTATAAACAAGTAAAATTATTATGAGATGAATTCTTAAAGGCACAGGGAGCTAGTGTGGTGAGTTCAGGATCATTTCCACATACTGCACCCCTCTGCAACTCCATCTCTTCAGAGCAGGACACATATATAACATCCACTCCATGATTTCCTCCCACAGACCAGAGCTGACAATACAAACAGACAATTACAGAGCAGTAACAACGTTACACACATGCAGCGCAAAAAAAAAAAAAAGCAGCAACTCTAAGAGATATCTAGCTGAAGTTTTTGGGGTTCTTCTGTTGTATATTGTTATTTTTATTGCATTTTAAATTTATGCACAGTTGTATGTAAGTGTATCATGTCTGTTTGAGTATGAACATTAATAGGCTGCATAAGTATTAGCATTATATTATAATTAAAGCATCGAAAGCTGGCACTCATTTTGACTCAATTACTTATTATGCAGAGTTGCCCATCCCTGAATAATTTATAATGTTGGATTATAATTCATTTCAGTGGTAGAATGTAACAAAGTACATGTACTGATGTATAAATGTCTTCATCACAGCTTCAGCACTTGGTCAGGCCGGCCATCAGAGGGGGTCAAAGGCTACAGATGACCCCAGCCCAAGGCCAAGGGAAGGCCCTTGAAAAGGTCTATGATTGACCTTTAAATTGGATCATGTACAGTTTACTTACTGACTTGTATCAATGGCAAAAGTTATAAGTATTTACATGATAAATGAATGCTTTTTTTTATCATTAAAACACATTTCAACATGCCATCTGACACTCCCACCCCCGCAGGTATTGTGAAATGGTGCAGCCCATCTGACAGCAGGGGTTAGATCAGGATTTCATAACTTGCAGCAATTTCTTCAGTCAGTTTTTTATTCTACTTTACAGTAATCATTCATTGGAGGGCATTTTTTTGGAGAAAAAAATACATTTGGAAATATGATTGATTGGATTATAATTGCAGGAAGTAAAAAGAATTTGCACAGTGGTATGTGTAGTGAGGGGTGTAAGGGTTAGGGGATGATAACTCCTTTTTGAAATCAACAAAAATGGCAATATCTCAGAAAGTAAATGGTGCCTTGTCTTAAAACGTGGAGGGTGTGTCTAGTTCCTCCTGGTGCACCTCTGTGCACAATTTGGTGCCCCTGGTGGCTTTTCTTGGTATTGAGTTTGAAAATTTTGAATGGCTATATCACTGAAACTAAGTGGTGCCTTCTCATAGGCTTTGGTGGGCTGTAGATGTTGAGTGTAGAGGATTTGTAGTGACACCATCAACCAAGAGCAATTGGCTTTGGAAGAAGATAAAGAAACCCAGCTGGTCTGCAACATGTCCAACATGTGGGGTAAAAGTGGAGGGGGGCACACCTGGGACACCAGGTGTTGTAGTGGAGCCCTCTGGAGGTGTCATGGGTCTATCATCGAAACACCAATGAAGCAGGGTGCCTACCTGATGACCTCGATGAAGTGATTACCACAAATAGCTCAGCCATCACGTGCCAGCTACGAAATTCATTTAGACATGGTCAAGACGACTTGCTGAAGTTCAAACCAGCATCAGAATGATGAAGAAAGGTGATTTAAGTGATTTTGAACGTGGCATGGTTGTTGGTGCCAGACGGGCTGGTCTGAGTATTTACTGGGATTTTCAGCACAACCATCTCTAGGGTTTACAGAGGATGGTCCCAAAAAGAGAAAATATCCAGTGAGCCAAAATGCCTTGTTGATGCCAGAGGTCAGAGGAGAATGGCCAGACTGGTTCAAGATGATAGAAAGGCAACAGGAAGTCAAATAAGCACTGGTTCCAACCAAGGTGTGCAGAAGAGCATCTCTGAAGCAACAACACCTTGTCCAACCTTGAAGCAGATGGGCTACAGCAGCAGAAGACCACACCAGGTGCCACTCCTGTCAGCTAACAACAGGAAACTGAGGCTACAGTTCACACGGGTTTTCTCACCAAAACTGGACAATAGAAGATTGGAAAAACCACATTCAGATGGAAGCATGGATCCATCCTGCCTTGTATCAACGCTTCAGGCTGCTGCTGGTGGTGTAATGGTGTGGGGGAGATTTTCTTAGTACCAGCTGAGCATGGTTTAAACACCACAGCCTACCTGAGTATTGTTGCTGAGCGTGTCCATCCCTTTATGACCACAGTGTACCCATCTTCTGATGGCTACTTCCAGCAGGATAACGCACCATGTCACAAAGCTCACATCATCTCAAACATGACAATGAGTTCACTGTACTCCAATGGCCTCCACAGTCACCAGATATCAGTCCAATAGAGCACCTTTGGGATGTGCTGGAACGGGAGATTCTCATCATGGATGTGCAGCCGACAAATCTGCAGCAACTGTGTGATGTCATCATGTTTTGTGACATACACTTGTAGGTGCATTGTGTTCCTGTATAAGGTAACTGTAGCTTTTGGCCGGGAGCAGATACCACCAGGTGGTACCCAGCTGTCACTGTGTGTTTGGACCCTCAACCACAATACACTCTAGTTGGAGGGCCGGCAGTGATTGGCCAAATCACTGCCTATCTGCCCCTGGCCTCCAGCTTTCCTCCTCTCTCTTACTCCAATACCAACAGGAGGCTCGTTCAGCCTCCTCCCCCATCTTGCGAGCAGCTTGTTTTTTGCTCCTTTCGTCAAGGCCCAGAGCTGACAATAATAGCCATGCTGACTTCTGGGAAACCAGAAACCTCTGCATCCAATCTCCACTGGGAAGAGCCACGCCTGCCAACCCTTGTCCTTAAAATCCTGGACTAAGGACTGGTACTTCAAGGCCTTCCTCTGGTGGGCCACTTTGCAGGCTTCCTCCCATGGCACTGTTAGCTCGACCAGAATTATCAGCCCCTTTTACACTGCAAGATTTTCGGCGAATGTTGGGCCGTTTCGCCGGCCAGCTGCAAGCATTTAGAGACACAGAGCCGGATTGACGAGTTGATCCAAGGTGCCCAATTTTCTGCCTCGTAGGGTAGACATATTGGCGGAACCTTTTTAGTTTAAACAGACCGAGGCGGCCTTCTGCAACGGGAGGGGCTGTTGATGACGCCACACGTGCAAGCCACTGGCAGTGGGTAAACAGGAAACAGCTGATAGCTAGCGAGCAGCTAGCAGCAAGAGGGAAACACAAACCTGACAGACACTGTAAAGATGAGCAACTGGGGAGACAAGGAATTGCGCTCCCTCCTTGTCCTCGCAAACGAAGAGGCCATTAACCGTCAGATGACAGGGACGGTGAAGAACGGGCCAACTCACAAGAGAATCGCTGAAGGACTGACCAGCCGCGGCTTCCCTCCCACGTCACTGTGTACGTCACACGTTGAGCTACACATTTTGTTACTTGCTCACGCCCCCCATTGCCCCGAAAAAGGCACATTCTGTATAAACAAAAGTAGGTAGGCGGCATTTTGCTGCACTCCCCAATTTTGTCTTTATACTGCCAATGCTGAAAAAAGACTGATTGGGCTTTCCTGCAAATTTGCACAGTTCCTATCTAAAAAGGGCTATCTTCTGGTATTTGGTTGACCACAGCACGATGTCTGGCTGGAGGGTTGTGTGCACCACCTCTGGGAACTGCAGCCTTCTTCCCGGGTCAACCGCCATCTCCCAGGAACAGGCGGCTTGCAGCATATTGGATTTTGCTCTCTTGGTTGAGAAGGGCTTGGCTCCCTCCTTGATGAAGGAGATTGTCCTCTTTGAGGTTGTGCAGACCGGCCTCTCCTTGCGTCTCTCCTGCTCTAGTGTGTCAGCGAGGAATAGAAGAACTTTATCGTGGCGCCACCTACTTGTAAACCGTCCTTGGGTTAGAGCTGTTTTGCACCCGGATAGTATGTGTGCCAATATGGACCAAAATCTCAGAGGAATGTTTCCAGCATCTTGTTGAATCTATGACACCAAGAATTAAGGCAGTTTTGAGCCCAGTACTAGCAAGGCGTACCCAATAAAGTGGCCAGTGAGTGTATTTTGATGCTGATAATTTTGTTCTTACATGCAGGACTTTTACCTGTAGCACACTATTTCTACACTGTGGTATTGCTATGTTTATTTAGGAAATGAGCATGTCTTCCACCACTGCAAATAACCAATCTCTCTTCGCTGTGACTTTATTTTTTATTTATTTAATTAGAAACAGGATAATAACGCAGCAATAAAACATAAAAAGAACAGCAAGGAGAAAAAAGCCAGAAGAATGACAGTTATTCCTAGTCATTAGTCATGCTGGAGGGGCTTCGCCTCTTCAGATCAGCTGACTCGGGCTTCCGTAGCCGAGCAGCACATGACCGGGAAATAAGGAAGTGTTGTGTCAAACAGAAACAGGGCCGAGTCTTGTCTCGTCTCCGGAGAGGACTCGCTAACAACATTTCACGCTCTTGTAGGACACGGAGCTGAGGACAGAGACGGACAGCGGCAGTAGTTTATCACTAATTTATGAAAATGGCTTTAAAGCGCTCGTGTCCGCTGCTCTTATTAAACTGTCTCCTTATCTGCGTCACTTTGTGGAGCAACCTGAGCAACGGGGTGGTTGCCAAATCATCCCGGAGACCCAACATTGTTCTGATCCTCACCGACGACTTGGACATCGCTATCGGGGGTCTGGTGGGTGGATTTATAATGTCTTTGTGCTTTTATAGGTGTTTACCAGAGAGTCGTGACTTTGTGTTTGCAGCTCAGATTTAACTCATCATGTCACTGGGTAAATGCGCAATTTAATTAAACTTGACATTTAGTTGTAGTCCAGTGTGATGAAGCTGAGTGCTCACATTCCTCCTGGATGGACGCATCATTTAGGCATGTCACAGAGTCAGCAGCTTTAACATTTGCTCCAATCTGCTCCCACCCTCCCTCCTTCTAACAAGCCTCAGCCACAGACATGTAACCAGATCCCATTGAAAAAATCAGGTAATTTAATGGCGTGATATGTGATCCTGATGCTTGTGGTTAAAACTGCTGCCACCCTAAAACTAGGCGAGAGATTGTCCGATGTGCTGAGAGGAACTCTGGAGGCTCCAGTGTCAATATGTGTGTGGGGATCGACTGATATGTTTTTTGCAGAGCCGATGTCAATACCGATTATCATAAAACAGAGATACCGATAGCCGATATTTACAACCAATATATGTCTGCTGTAAAAATCATAGTTGACACAGAATTAGCACAAACTTCTTGTGTTTATTTGAACTTTGAACATGAATCTATTAAAGAAGCTCCAAGGTTGTTAATAATGATGATGTTCCTAATGACTGATTCCCTGATGTTTAATCAGTCGACTAGTATCAATGTCAGAAAACACTCAGAAAGCAGTCAAAATTGAGCACAGTTTAATGTGTAAGGTTAAACATTTTCCGAAAAAATATTGCATATATGATGCGAACTATTTGAAATAGTTAACCCCCTTTTTTTAATAACCAAAGTGTGTCTTAGATGCCACTGAAATGTGTTGCACTTTGCTCTGTGCATCACGAACATTGCACGTTATCCTACAAAACATGATAACTCACTAAATAAAATATAAATTTTTGACTGTGTATTTAACATCCCGACTTATTTCAATTAAAAAAACACACCCAAACACAAACACTCAGTTTAACTGACAAGTATCTCTGAGGCCAACTAGTGAGGTAAGCAACGTTTGATTGACTAGTCGATTTAATTGTGCACACCCCTAGTTAATGAACAGTGTGGAATATTTTATCTACATTACATGTCGTTTGATTGATTATCTGTATTCTGTATGCCAAATATGTGAGAATAGAGACAGAGCGTTACAGTCCATGTTAGTTATGTCTTCATAGAGAACAAGCTTAGTCATGTAGCCATTTGCACAGAGCTGCAGCCTCACTACATCCTGATCTGATCACGACTGTAAGAAAAAAAAAGGAGCTTGTTGCCTGATTTGAGAACATCTGAGTGCAAAAGAAGCCAAAAAATTATTCAGTTAATTAATCTGTCTTATCACACTGACTGTTTTCCTTCCAGAGCCCACTCACCAAGACGAAAAAACTCATCGGTGATGCAGGGATATCGTTCACAAACGCAGTGAGTATCATCAACATCACTGTTGCCACAACATGTGGCTGATATTTATATATTGGAGATATTAAAACAGCTGTTTACCCTCCTCTCCTCTCAGTTTGTGGCCAGCCCGCTGTGCTGCCCCAGCCGAGCCAGCATCCTGACGGGGAAATACCCCCACAACCACCACGTCATCAACAACACGTTAGAGGGAAACTGCAGCAGCAAAGCTTGGCAGAAGAGCGAGGAGGCCCACACCTTCCCCGCACTGCTGAAGACATACGCCGGCTACCAGACCTTCTTCGCTGGGAAATATCTCAACCAGGTAACAGATGATAAAACTACATTAAAATGATGGGTACACCTCACAATACGTGGACACATTGGGTATTAAAGGGACAGTTCACCCCAAAATCAATCTACATATTTTTCTTCTCACCTGTAGTGCTGTTTATCAGTCTAGATAGTTAATGGAATGGAATAATGGAACTAGATGTCGCTCAGCTTGTGGTGCTCAAAGTACCAAAAATACATTTGAAAAACTCAATATCAGTGTCTCTTTCCAGAAATCATGACCTGGTTACTCAAGATAATCCACAGACCTTGTTGTGAGCTGTTTCATGTAGGAACTATTTTCTTTCTACTGAACATTATAAAGGTGAAAAGTCCATATGCACTCACATCAGTCCTGTCTTTGTTCTGCCTGGCATGTTTGGAGGGAAATGGAGAGTCACAGGCCTGAAGGGTGGAGTTCTGTAATCTTGGGGGAGTGGTGTAGTCAGGTGTGACAGTGATGCAGGTGGGTGGAGACTTAGGATTTAACAGCACTACAGGGGCACATTTAATTTCAAAACACTGTGCACCATTTTGATTTGTCGGTTGAAAGATGTGTCTTTTAAACGTGTCTTTTTGATTTTGGGGTGAACTGTCCCTTTAAGCACCAAGGCCTCCTTCTCTGCTCTCTTGAGTGCTTTAAGTGTGCTGCTTTTAATTGGGGGAAAAAACCCTACATTCATCTGAAGAATGAGGAAGTGAGAACTTATTTCCTTTACTAATTTAGTTATGTTTACATAAGCTAATTGCACATCAGAGCTCGACTTCCTGTCGTTCATGAACCCGCCCTTAAATCTGTTTATCAGCGTGCACAGAGGCTTTTAGTCTGACGTCAGAGAATATGGGAACTGAAGGAGCAGCTGCTGCCCCTGTGGAATAGCTGTCAATTAATCATCAAACTAAAATAAGATGTATTCAAAGAGCCGTCTACACACCTTTGATTGTGGGTCATATCAGGTGGAAACAGTTACACAGTCACAGGATCTTCTGTCACACGGTTTAATGTCGTGATAAAGTCCCACTGTCAGAGTTGCATCTACCCTTGTGATAAACAGATGGTCAGATGGGGAACCGAGACCTCGGTTTCACCTAAACAGCAACAAATGACACTTAACTTTGTTTACCCACTTCCCCTCCTCTCTCCCTGTGTCTCAGGATTTCCTAACCCTTTTCACTTTTAAAGTCAACTTGTGACCCGTCATCCCAGGTCACCTCACATGTCCTTCACTGTGGACGAGTGGTGAGCAGCATGGCAATATTTGTCAGGGGTAGGGATCTCTACGCACCTCACGATTCATTTTGATTCTGATTCAGAGGTCTATGATTTGATTACAGATTATTATTCTTGCATCTGGGGCGGTTTGCAGCTGAGTGTGAGGCGATCGGGATGAGAGTCAGCACTTCGAAATCCGAGGCCATGGTTCTCTGCCGGAAACCGGTGGATTGCCCCCTCAGGTTTGGGGGAAAGTTACTTCCTCAAGTGAGAGAGTTCAAGTATCTCAGGGTCTTGTTCATGAGTGAGGGTAGAGATGGATTTGTGGTTTGGTGCGGCTTCTGCAGTGATGCGGGCACTGCATCGGACAGTCGTGGTGAAGAGGGAGCTGAGCCAGAAGGCGAAGGTTTCGATTTACTGGTCCATTTACTTCTGGACAGTGACCGAAAGAATGACGTTGTGGATACAAGTGTCCGATTCCTCCATCGGGTGGCTGGGCTCAGCCTTAGAGATAGAGTAAGGAGCCTGGACATTCGGAGGGAGCTCGGAGTAGAGCCGCTGCTCCTTCACGTCGAAAGGGGTCAGTTGAGGTGGTTCAGGCATCTGATCAGGATGCTTCCTGGGCGCCTCCTGCTGGAGGTGTTCTGGGCACGTCCCACTGGCAGGAGGCCCCGGGGCAGACCCAGAACACACTGGAGGGATTACATATCTCATCTGGCCTGGGAACACCTTGGGGTCCTCCAGGAGGAGCTGGAAAGTGTTGCTGGGGAGAGGGACGTCTGGGGTGCTTCACTTGGCTACATTGCTACTTTTAAAACATAGTGTCCATTGTATCCATCTGCGGTTGCTCACGTTCAACCATCCTCATCAAAACTCAAGAAGTAGCCAAACTTAAGACATAAACATGACACAGTGGCGCACAATGTTTTATGTCTGTAAGTACGTCTGATGGTTTCAGCCGTAAGGAACTCAGGGAAATCCACAATATGATATTATCATGATACTTTCGTCATGATACAGTATAAACTATTAACCTATCTTTTAACTAGTTTTTATTTCACAGTATTGCTGTTACTGTTATCTATTCTGTGGCATTGTCATCATTTCTATTGTCTTGTGTGTTTGTCCTTTTTTCTCGTTTTTATGTCCTGCGTGCTGCACGAACCTGCGTGAAAGGTGCTACACAAATAAAGTTTGAGTGATTTATCTGTCTTGTTTTTCTTGTACTGCTGTACAACTATAAAAACTAATCGTAAACTATGTCTCGATGGCACTTAGCTTGTGTGTGTGTGTCATTAAATACACACTCTGCTGTGTGTGTGTGTGTTTCAGTATGGGCACTCAGAGGCTGGTGGAGTGGAGCATGTTCCTCCAGGCTGGAACTACTGGGTCGGACTGGTAAGACTAGAACTTTTCTTCTTTACGTTTTCAACCTTTCAGCCACATATTTACTCCGAGGCTACTTCCTGTCTGACTTCTTTAGTCCAGTTTTGGACAGAATGAAGCTCTTTAAACTGGTCCTGTCAGTAAAATCCTGAACCTCATCCTGATTCAGTTCCAGCTCAGCTTGTTTTACGAACTCGCTCCGAAACAAGTCACAATAACATGAAGCTTTGTCACTTTCTACATTGTTTACAAGGAGATGAGGCAATAAAGCACAAACTACGTCCAGATATTTACTTTTATTGGTCTTTAAAAAGAAAAAATTAGCACAAAAAAAAATAGTAAAAAGTTATTACCGGGAAAATTAGCAAGAAAAGAAAAGTGGGGGGAAAAAAAAAAAAATTAAAAAAAGGAAATGACCTGAAAAAGGGGCTAAAAATTGAAAAATACATACATATATGTATTCCATAAAATAAGTTTGACTAAATAATTATAATAATCATAAATATATTTTTTTGTAACCATTTATCCCGGTTTTCTGGGCATTTTTTTTACCTATTTTTTTATAAATAATTTTCTGTCTCTCTATTTTTAATAATAAATTTTTAGTTGATCCCCCCGGGAAAAAAAATCAAACCGATTTGCTCTGATTTCCAAGGTTTAAATGCTTGTGAAAGGCATCTGAATGCAGCACAAGAAAACTGATGTCAATCCAGGTTTCAAAAGGTTAATGTAGAATTACATTAGAGAGAGACCTTTAACTTTTCCTCTTCTAAATATCACCCTGAGCACCAGTGAACAGTTTTAGTGTCCCGTGATGGACTACAGGTTGTGTCCAAGGTTTTTTTGTCACCCTAATAATAAAGCCTGGGATGAAAATGATCATTTCATAAAACACAAAAGTTTCCAGAGGAGGTTTCAGCTCACCAACATCTCTATGGGAAGTTTATTTTTTCCTGCCGCTGCATCAGAGCGGCAATCTGAGTTCACTTCAGGTGGTCATGTGACTGGACGCTCTCTGCAGACGGAGCCAGACTGATAAATAGGTTAAAATTAGTTTTTTTTAAAATCTCTAACTGGTTCACAGAAGTCACGGAACAGAGGTCATGGATGTAATACGGCTGCACTGCAGCCCAGTTTATCTTCGCCGTTATTGAACAAACACAGATACGTGAGAAGAGTGGGTCTCGTGACCTGACGGCTTATCACAACACAGCGTCGTGAAGTTTATATGAGACAGAATCCCGTGATGCTACGGCAAAACATGCAGCTTCTTACTGTCTACCCCTACCTCAGGTTAGAATGAGCATCTACCATCTACAACATTACGGGGACATTCTGCATTATGAGGACATTTGCGTTTAGTATTTCAATTCAAGTAACATTCTGAATGCAGGACTTTGGCTTGTAGCAGCATTTCTACACTGTAGTGTCACTACTGTTATTTAATAAAAGATGTGAATACTTGCTCCACCACTGCTGCTCTCAGCTTTAGTGTCTCTGACTGAGGGGTTGGACACCGTGTCAAACAGCGACCATAAAGTTTAGAGTCTTGGATCCCGTTTCGGTGCATGTGACCATGATGAATCTGAAATGTAATCTGCTAACTTGCTCTAGAAAATGTACAGATCACAAGAGCCTACAGATAGCGAGGTGCAAGCCTGTAAGTGCTGACCGCCTAAAGTCTTTAGGTGTTCTTATTCTGCATCTATTATCTGTCCGTTTGCCTCTGATTCAACCATATTATTGGCTTTTTGTGATCTATGTTAGACTTCATAAGCACACTCACTCAGTCCAGTGATTTCTGCACAGTCTCACTAATAAGGTTAAAAATGATCCTAATTTATTGTGGTCCGTACGACTGAAGGCCCTGATCACACAGAAAGCGTTTTAGCAGCTAGAGGCGGGTTTTTTTGTAATTGTTTTTCATGAGAATGAAGCTTTTTGCTCGCTGTTTTTGTGTTGTGACATGCCTCACGTTTCTGCGCTCTAGGCGCCTGGCGTTTTTGCCGGAGCGCTCTGAACTCCTCGAGTTGAAAAAACTTCAACTCAAGGTGGACAAACGCCCCACGTCATCTTTTTACACTGTCCAATTGGATGACTTGAGAGGCGGGCCTTCTGTGGTGGTCATGACAACAAGTTTACAGCTGGTAAAAAATAGAGTGTGCCAGGGCTGACGTCAAAACCCGGAAGTTTAGCATCGCGCTGGTTCCCGGAAGAGAAAGTGAATGTGATTTTTGCATTGCGTTTTGGATTATGTCAGAAAATAAGCTCTGTGGCTAACACAAGTTTATGATACTTACAGGTTTTGTTCAGCGAGATAATCTTCACATATGAACACCTTTTCATACCGCATTTGAAGCTTAAATGTGATCACCAGAAGTAAAAAGCTAACGTTAGGCTTTAACGAACTACATGACTACTCCACGGTCGCATGACTCTTGACGTCACCGCCACTAAGCTTTCAACTGATTTCGGCCGCTTTATTTTAAAAACATTGTATAATGGGGAAATCGGACTGTTGAAGCTAAATAAGAAGCTGTAATGGCGGACTGCCAGCACTCTCGCCTGTTCGGGGGTGATGACGTTTAATGTCCCCGACAGGGTTTGTAGTCGTATTGAGCAACTTGTTAGCAACCGCCTTTTTTACGACACGTAAAAGCTTCAAAATTCACAAGTAGGGTATAGAGTGTGCCAGTAAACCCGGAACTCCGTTAGCGCTTTTAGCACTTCCGGTTCTCTCGTCTAAAAGTCAATACGTTTTTTGAATGGGATTTTGGTAAAATGCCTCAAATAAGGTCTGTGGTTAACAAAAGCTTAAGTGAGTTTCAGGTTTTGTTCTACGGCATAAAACACGTCAGTAAATACCCTACTTGTGAATTTTGAAGCTTTTACGTGTCGTAAGAAAGGCGGTTGCTAACAAGTTGCTCAATACGACTACAAACCCTGTCGGGGACATTAAACGTCATCACCCCCGAACAGGCAAGAGTGCTGGCAGTCCGCCATTACAGCTTCTTATTTAGCTTAAACAGTCCAATTTCCCCATTAAACAGTGTTTTTAAAATAAAGTGGCAGAAATCAGTTGAAAGCTTAGTGGCGGTGACGTCAAGAGTCATGTGACCGTGGGGTAGTCATGTAGTCCGTTAAAGCCTAACGTTAGCTTTTTACTTCTGGCGATCGCATTTAAGCTTCAAATGCGGTATGAAAGGTGTTCATATGTGAAGATTATCTCGCTGAACAAAACCTGTAAGTATCATAAACTTGTGTTAGCCACAGAGCTTATTTTCTGACATAATCCAAAACGCAATGCAAAAATCACATTCACTTTCTCTTCCGGGAACCAGTGCGATGCTAAACTTCCGGGTTTTGACGTCAGCCCTGGCACACTATTTACTGACGTGTTTTATGTCGTAGAACAAAACCTGAAACTCGCTTAAGCTTTTGTTAACCACAGACCTTATTTGAGGCATTTTACCAAAATCCCATTCAAAAAACGTGTTGACTTTTAGACGAGAGAACCAGAAGTGCTAAAAGCGCTAACGGAGTTCCGGGTTTACTGGCACACTCTATTGAGGAGAAACTGGTGGTAGCAGTAGCGGTTGCTTACTAGCTAGCGATAGACAGTAGGTTGTCAAACTGCCCCTGAGTCATCCTAAAATATGCCTGGAAGCGGCCTTCATGGAGGAGAAGCTCCTGGACCAACTGGTGGTACTCCCCGTGATCCAGCCTCTTTTTTAGGGTCTCATGTACCCACACAGATCTCTGTTGATCTGCTGACAGCCTCTCACCCTCAACCAGAGCTACAGACAGCACCCTCTCCCTCAACATGTCAGGAACTAGATACTAGTTACTGGGGGGAAATGGACAGTAGATTGATTACACAGGAAGGTTAGTGTAAGGACGTGATGGGGTGGTAGCCTGGCAACAATAAAAAGGCGCAGTAGCATTAAATAATATACCAAAAAAAAAAAAGGCAGTGCGGTGCACCTTGTGTTTTGCAACCCGCAAAACGCTTCATGTGTGATCGGGGCCTAAAAGAGTTTCATATAAGTTGTTTGTGTTTTCCAGGAGAAGAACTCTAAATACTACAACTACACTCTGTCAGTGAACGGGAAGCCGGAGACACATGGAGCCGACTACAACAAAGACTACCTGACAGACGTCCTGGTGAGACAACTGTGAAATGTTAAACCTTACATTTTACATTATTACCTCTGCCAAGAAGACTTAGTGGTTTGTTTGTCAGTAGGATAACAGAAAAACTAATGGCTTGATGTCAATGGGCAGCAATAGGCCAAGGTAGAACCTATTAAATTTTAGAAGGGATCCAAATTACGAGGTGGATACACAAATTATTTTTTGCTTTCGTTGATGTTTCAAGATCAGGCTGTTGACTAAAAATGTTAAATTTAGTGCTGTCAAAATAACACGTTCATTCACTTAATTAATCACAGAGAAAATAACGTGTTAAAAAATTGTTTTTGGGGGGGGGGGGTTAAAGTTTAAGAAAAATTTCCACAGTGTGTCACAAATATTTGATATAAAAGAAATCTTATCTGAAAATATTTTCAAACAACTTTTAATATAACAAGTTACTTTATAAACTTTTTAGATCACAAGAAGTAATGTTTTTGGTACCACTCTCTTTGTCTGTCTCTCAGGCCAACAGGTCTCTGGACTTCCTCCAGTATAAATCAAACTACCAGCCGTTCTTCATGATGGTGTCCATCCCGGCCCCCCACTCCCCGTGGACCGCAGCCCCTCAGTACCAGAACAGTTTCAACACCACCAAGGCTCCCAGAGACCCAAACTTCAATGTACACGGGAAGGTACGACTTCTTTTCCTCCTTTCATTCAAGTACTCCATGTGAAGATTGGGCAAAAGACTATAAAATAAAGTGATTAAATGCATCCCTTTGTCACCTCAGGACAAACACTGGCTGATTAGACAGGCTAAAACCCCCATGACCAACTCCTCTGTTCAGTTTCTGGATGATGCCTTCAGGAAACGGTCAGTCTCTGCTGCTTGTCACCTTCCTCTTTCTGTCATCTTCCTCATCTCTGCTTTCTCTTTACACTAGATCCATTACTTCCCGTCACTATCCTCTCCTTCTTTCTACTCCCCCTCCTTTTTAGTCTTTCTTAAAGTCTTTTTCTCTGTCCGTACTTCTTTATTTTTTTATTCAGCGTGGGCTCACTGCGAGTGTCTTGTTGCTCACTCTGGCCTCTAGGTGGCAAACTTTGCTGTCGGTGGACGACCTGGTGGAGAAAATAGTGAAGAGGTTGGAGGTCAGAGTTGAACTGGACAACACGTACATCTTCTTTACCTCTGACAACGGCTATCACACAGGTATGTAACCACACATGTGCACACATCTCCACGTTTTCATGTGCAGAGGAAGAACTCAGGAGGAGGAATTGATACACAAATGATCATTTCTAGGATTTCTTTTTGGGCTTGTTTGAACACAAAGACACACATTTAGACGCCTGTGGAGCCTTGATGAAGTTCTCAAAGTGTTAGTTTCTTTATGTCTCCTTGTCTCTCAGGTCAGTTCTCTCTTCCTCTGGATAAGAGGCAGCTCTACGAGTTCGATATCAAAGTCCCTCTCATGGTCAGAGGACCAAATATCAAGCCCAACCAGACCAGCCAGGTACACACACACACACACCTGTCTCATGTGTTGAATTTTGTTGAATTTGTTTGAACTGAACTGACTCATGTTGTTATCAGATGCTGGTGGCGAACGTCGACCTCGGCCCGACCATCCTCGACATCGCTGGCTACAACGTCAACAAGACGCAGATGGACGGCATGTCCTTCCTGCCCATCATGGTGAGATTAATCAGCTCATGGTTTTTTATTTTTCCAATGTGTGACTAAAGCTAAACAGACCTAATGTCGTCATAACGACTGATACGTGTTGGACGACGCTGCCAGCCTGCAGTTTCTGTCAAAGCTTAATATTATGTACAGTAGTCTATAAACAAGAACCCTTCATAATCCTGTGATATGACGTGATATCAGTCCCAAATTTATCTCCCAACAAAATCAGCTCTTGAGTAAACGTGAGCTGAGAAGCTGATCCTAAGTCATTTGATGTGATGTCTGATTTAAGCAGTTCCATGATAATATTGATTCATGTTATTATCTAAACACTACTGTTTTAAGACTCATCCTTTTCGTTTTGTTACAAACTTTTTACCAAAAAATTTGGAATCGTGGTTTACATTTTTCTGTTTAGAATTTTCAGTGCTTCGATTCATAAAAAAAACTAAATTTCACATATTTGTTATGAAGTGAAAACAAAATGGCGGTTGAGTTTGACAACCAGACAAATATTCATATACTTAAAATAATTTTTACCGTGGTGTTTGCAGGAAAAAAAATCTGAACTTAATCCTTAATATAATTTTTAAATATTAGTAATGTTGTGTCATGCTGTCTTTTTAATCTGTGTTTTAATTTGGAGTTATTTATTTTAATTTGGAGTAATGTTATAGCGTCAGTTTTCAAGTTTTAATCATTGTTTTTGTTACATTCATTTTATCACTGTTGTTTATATTATTTCATTCTTTTGACTTATTTATTAATTTGTATTTATTTTTTGTTTTATTGTTGTTATTCTTTGTTGCTTGTTGTTTTCTGTTGTAATTGTTTGTTTTGGGGTTTTTGTTATGTGAAGCGCTTTGGGCTACATGTTTGTGTGAACGCTGGTATGTAATTAAATGAATAGGTTAAATGTTGCAGTGCTGAAGTTTAGAACATGAGTGACATTAATAAATGAGTTTATAAAAATATGATGGTTATGGACAGATCTAATTTGTGTACCTGTGTCTCCGTCACCAGGAGGGGAAGATGAACAGCAGCAGCTGGAGAACAGACATCCTGGTGGAGTATGAAGGAGAAGGAAGCAACGTGACCGACCCCTCGTGTCCTCTGCTTGGACCTGGAGTGTCGGTACGTGATCGAAATTTATTCTTATCTGTCATTCATTCATTCATATCATCATTCTCTGTCTTCTATCTGTCCTCTTTCTGCAGGAGTGTTTCCCAGACTGTGTGTGTGAGGACTCGTACAACAACACCTACGCGTGTGTGCGCACAGTCGCCCCCTCTGCCAACCTGCAGTACTGCGAGTTTGATGATAATGAGGTCTGTCTTTCTTCTGTCTGTGTTCAGTTTATGTTATCTGATTAATTCTTGTGACCTAAAGAGATTTTAAAAAATTACATTTTTACTTCTGCTATTTGTGTTAAATTCTTTACTGTGGCGCCACCTGGTGGTCGAATGCCTCTGTGCTTTAGTTCCTTGAGGTGTTTGGTTTGACGGTAGCATTGTTTGTGGATGTGCACCCCCTGTAGGTGTTTGTTGAAGTCTACAACGTGACAGCAGACCCTTACCAACTGACCAACATCGCAAAGACCATCGACCAGGAAGTCCTGGAGAAGATGAACCACCGGCTGATGATGCTGCAGTCCTGCTCAGGACAGTCGTGTCGGACTCCCGGCGTGTACGATACAAGGTCTGTTCAGCGCTGCTACGTTTGATTGTTTCACTGAAAAGTAAAAAAGATTTTTGTTGTATTTTCACCCAAATTTTATTTCCTCACTCTTCTGTTTTGTTTCCTGCTGCAAGGCCATGGTTAGCTCATGAATCAAGTGAAGAAGGGTCGCACATCAAAACAACACAGCACAAATACATGTCTGAAAACAGTGCATGCATATTTTTAGAATAAGAAAACTGTTATTTTTTTTAGAAGGACTTGCTTTCTCTTCAAATGCAGAAAATGCTTAAATAAATATAAACAAGTTTTACGTAGGTTCAGACCAAAACGTTTCCTAATTTTTGACTACATTATACAACTGTGTGGAGAATTTCTACTGCTGACCGACAGCAGTTTACAGTAAACACTTGTGATGAGCAGTGAAAAATAAGGAAAATAGGACTGAAAATAAGTGAAAAACAAACAAGCGGCTCAGCTACAGCATGACCATTACCAGATGTTTTTTTTAAATCAGATTTACATAAACATTTTTTTGTTTTATCCAAATCTGATATTTTAAACTCAAAATTTCACAGTGCCAAATTTGGAAACATCCCCTCATGGAGCTCTTGAGATATTGTGTTCACGTAAATGAGATGGATGCAAGGTCATGGTGACCTTTGACCACCAAAAATTAACCAGTTCATTGTGGAGTCCAAGTGGACGTTTGTGCCAAATTTGAAGAAATTTCCTTAAGGTGTTTTTGAGATACTGTATTCACTAGAATGTGACGGACAAGGTCACAGTGACCTTGGCCTTTGACCTATGACCACCAAAAATTAACCAGTTCATCGTTGAGTCCAAGTGGACATAAGTGCCACATGTTAAAGAAATTTCCTCAAGGTGTTCTCACCACTTCTAAATGTATAGCGCTTTGAAATGCTGCGTTAAAGTTCAGCGAGTCAGTTCAGAAAGTGCTTTTCATATTTCACGCGATTTGCTTGTTTTTTATTTATTTATTTTTCTTTTCATAAAAATTAACCAGTTAGTTACTGGTTAGTGGGTGTCAGGCTTTTGACAGCAAAATTAACTGAAGCCGACATCCCCAATTTGAACTAATTATTGGGAAAATAAAAAATGTTCTTGAAAGAGAAATAGCTTCATTTAAACCCAAATAATAATGTCATATAAAACATTATTGAAAACCTTGCTCTACTCAATTGTATGCTAGACACACTCAACATTTATGCACTGAATGATGGGCTCTCAAGGTTACACTAGAAAATAATAATTTGGGAGTGTATGTTGTCTCTATTATCCCTATAATCAGTATCAAACAAACAAAAATTTCACTCTATTCTGAGGCACAAATTCATGTTGACTTTGCTTTGTTGGGCTTCCACAGTACCTAAAAACAGCCTCTCTTACACATTAGCATCAACTCCTCTGTCTTGTTTTTCGCAGGTATAAATTTGACCCCCGACAGATGTTTACGGACCACAGCTGGCGGCTCAGCAGACTCAGACAGAAGATGAAGTAAGAAGGATGGAGGGATGAGATGGAGGAAGAAGGGCTGTAATGGAAATTGTACTCAGCCTTTCCTGCTGTTGTTGCCTTGATGTCAGGCCTCCTGAGCCAGTCTCTGTGTAGCTGGATGGAGAAGGGATCAGGTGGGGGTGGGGGGGTTGTGGGAAAGGTATCACATTTTGGGTGGGTTTCCATAGAGACTGGAGGCCTCTCTGGGTGCAGGACCCACATTTAAAACTCCACACTGGGCTGCTTTTTAGTGAATTTGTCAGTAGGTGTGCAGGGGTGGATTTTACTCTCACAAGCCATTAATTCCTGTTTTCTTGTAAAGTGTTATTTTGTGTTTACACAGTTAATTTAAAGTCCTAAAAACTAGTGACAAACATCAAACCCAGTTCTTATACATTCATGTTTGTTATGTCTGTTACTCTTGTCATGTGATAATGACACGAACATCAAGATCAAAAGGTCAAAGCTGAACAAAAGGTGAACTCTGACCCGTGGGCGGATGATTGAGCGAATACTTGTCAGACGTGTGATGTGAGCCTACCTTAGAGAATAAGAAAGAGAACTGGGTTATAGAGCAAGAAAAGAGTGCCACCTACAGGTAAATTCACAAACAGGCAGTCCAACAGGAAACACATCTCACAGACATGAGTGCCTACTGACAGAGACAGAGATCAAGGCCGACATACATTCACCCCCCCGCCCCATTCAATGTTACTTCCACAGTTAACTTCATATTAATGGACTGAATGACTGAATAGTTCTTATACACTGAAAGTAGCCAACATGTGGTTTGATGGTGGTTTTAAAAGGTAAACTTAATGCCAATTTGGACCCGGCGTGTACGATACAAAATGTTTTTGTCACATTAAGTCAAATGAGTTGAAATCTATGGAAGCCCATTCACACCAATTTGATGAAAGAAAAAGGTTCTGCAAGTCATGATAATGATATTTTTTCATTGAAATAATGACTTAAGTGAGTAACTCAAATAATGACCAAGTATTGCAAAGTAATGAGACTGTGTCAAAAATAATGATGAGTTAATGTCTCAAATGACTTAGTACTTCAAAATGATCAGAAACTTTCTCAAAATAATGACTTATCTCAAGTAAATGACTTAGTATCAAAATAATGAACCAATATTGCAAAATAGTGACTTAGTATCTCAAAAATATTTTCTCAAAATTGAGTTAGTATCTGAAAATGAGTTAGTGTTTCAAAATAATGAGAAACTTTCTGAAAATAATTACTTAACATCTCAAAATAATAAATTAGTGTATCAAATTAATGACTTAGTATCTCAAATTAATGACTTAGTATCTCAAAATAATGACTTAGTATCTCAAATTAATGACTTAGTATCTCAAAATAATGACTTAGTATCTAAAATTAATGACTTAGTATCGCAAATTAATGACTCAGTATCTCAAAATCATGACTTAGTATCTGAAATTAATGACTTTGTGTCCCCCAAAAAAAGAAAAAAAGACTTAGTATCTGAAAATAATGACTTAGTATCTCAAATTAATGACTTAGTATCTGAAATTAGTGACTTAGTGTCTGAAAATAATGACATAGTATCTCAAACTGACTTAGCATCTGAAAATAATGACATAGTATCTCAAAATGACTTAGCGTCCGAAAATAATGACATGGTATCTCAAAATGACTTAGTGTTCAAAAATAATGACTTAGTATCTGAAAATAATGACTTAGTATCTCAAATTAATGACTTAGTATCTCAAAATGACTTAGTATCTGAAATTAATGACTTAGTATCTGAAATTAGCGACTTAGTGTCTGAAAATAATGACATAGTATCTCAAAATGACTTAGTATCTGAAAATAATGGCTTAGTATCTCAAATTAATGACTTAGTATCTCAAAATGACTTAGTATCTGAAAATAATGACTTAGTGTCTGAAAATAATGACATAGTATCTCAAATTAATGACTTAGTATCTCAAAATGACTTAGTATCTGAAAATAATGACTTAGTATCTCAAATTAATGACTTAGTATCTCAAAATGACTTAGTATCTGAAAATAATGACTTAGTATCTCAAATTAATGACTTAGTATCTCAAAATGACTTAGTATCTGAAAATAATGACTTAGTGTCTGAAAATAATGACATAGTATCTCAAAATGACTTAGTATCTGAAAATAATGACTTAGTGTCTGAAAATAATGACATAGTATCTCAAAATGACTTAGTATCTGAAAATAATGACTTAGTATCTCAAAATCATGACTTAGTATCTGACATTAAGGACTTAGTGTCCAAAAATAATGACTTAGTATCTGAAATTAGTGACTTGGTATCTGAAAATAATGACTTAGTATCTAAAATCAATGACTTAGTATCTCAAAATAATGACTAAGTAGTTCAAATTAATAAATTAGTATCTCAAAATTAGAATTTTTCTCAAAACGTGTTCTTTCAAAATAATGACTTTTTATTCTGAATTGATGACTTAGTATCTTAAAAATGAGAATTCCTTAAAAAAAGGAAAAAAAAGTCAAAGACTAATGACACATTAATTTGAGATACTATGTAACTTTTTAGAGATAATGAGAGTTTGTCATTATTTTGCGACAAGTTATTATTTTTCAATGTTAATTACCTTGCAATACTAAGTTATTATTTTGAGATACTTGGTTGTTATTCAAGAAAGTCTTTCATTGCAATGAGTCACAGGATTTTGTGTTTTTCATTATTTTGGCACAAATGTGCTTCCATAAGAATCACACAACTTAATATTTAACAAATAGAAACAGGAATTATAGAATTAAAAGTAATCAGATCCTCAGCAATCAGCGACAAGAACAGGTCTCATTCAAATGTATGAGGGAACATTATAGTAGAAAGCAACTTTTGTAAGTAAAGTCAGGAAATGTTTAACAATTGTCAGCAGCATCAGAGAAAGCCTCCATTTAAGTTTAAATTACACATTAAAGATTTAAAGCCTCATTATTACTGACAATTTAAGTGTCTCCTACACATCAAACCTACGTTATTTCAGTGATTCATCTCTCCTGTGAGCAGTGTTAAAGCACCTTTCATCCACAAGTTTCACATTAATCAGCACTTTGTCTTTTCTATTTTATCGTGTGTTGGACATTTCATACTGTGTTAAATGGTCACAAAAAACAGTGGTTGGCTACAGAGATTAACTTCCTAATGGACAGGAGGGAGCAGTAATTTTAGAAAGATAGAAGATATATCTTGCCAAAAAAGTAAGTTATTATTTCCATCTTCAGGGTTTCAGTCAGTTTTATTTTTTTATTTTTTTTTGTTGTTGTTTGTTTAGTTTTATTTATGTTTGTAACAAGAATTCACATTTTGTATTTGGGAATGTGAGAAATGAAATGTAAGAACTCCAGATGGCCAAATCAAAATAAAAACAACTATATTTGATATGTTTTTTAAAGCGACCTCCTTCAAACTTTAAGGGATCATGTTTTGGTTTATTTTTGCCATCAACTACATTTAGACAAAAAAATCTAAACACTTTCTTGAGTCCTTCTGTTGCAGAAATCTGCTGGGATTTTAGATTGCTAAATGATCGATATATTTCAATATTTTAAATTTCAGATCAAAGCTGCCTATAGCCGCTATTTTTGTGACGATAGATTAATTTTAAATTTAAGATCAAATCTGTGCAGACTAACATCTAACCAAAGACCTGATCAGGGGACTTTTGAGGGAAAGTGTTAAACAGCATTTAGAAAGTCTCGTCATGTCTGCATGACATCTGTGTATTTGTGTGTGTGTGTGTGTGTGTGTGTGTGTGTGTGTGTGTGTGTGTGTTAATTCTGATTGTGAATTATTTTCTCGCTCTTAAGCGAAGCCGACAGACATGCTGTTTAATTGTGAATCAATGACTCTCCATTTTGTTCCACTGCTACTGTGGCGTTGTAATAATTCATTCACGCAGCTCTTTCTTCCTCTGTGGTTTCAGATTCACATCTGGACTGAATTAATGTGACAACACTGAGATCAACATGTGATTATATTTCCTCTTGTTTCAATTCACTGATGCACTTTCCAATCTGTCAGAACTGTTTTTATTTGGAAACAACCCTTAGTTTTATTTTTAATTTTAGAGTAGTTTTTGATGATTATGTATTTTTGGCTTGTGTTTTTGTCCAAATAAAGAGATTCTCAAAATATCACAGAAGGTCCTGCTCACTGTCTTAATTTATATCTAATGTTAACGTCATTCCTCGGGGTTCATAAAGCTTAGGGCTGGTAAGATTTAAGACTTAATAAGACCCTTTAATGCCACCTGGAATGAAATTTAAGACAAATTATGCCCAAAACTGAAGGAGAAAATAAGACGTGAACAGACTTCAATTACAGGAAGTTAAGGACAATTTTGCCCGAATGATTTCTGTAACATAAAACGTGACTTTGAGGGTAATGTAACAGACACGAGGGTCGAACAGAACTGGGAAAAACTGTGTGACATTTCTATTATTATTATTTTTTCTAAATACATTAGCAGTTATTAAGAGATTTAAGCAACTCAAGAAAAATAAACAATACATAAAAATACTTAGACGTGCATCAGTATTTTAACGACTTTTTAAATGTTGATTCAAGACATTTTATTCCTGAATATTCTTACTTTTTATTTCTTTGGTAAGTGACTATGGTATACGCAAGATAATGCTCCATTATCACTTTTTAACAGCCTTCGTGGAGGCTCCGCTGCATGTCAGATGGTTCACGTCTCCCCATCGGCTGTTAATGGGCAGCTCGTCGGGTTTAATCCCTTGTGAAAAATTTGAAACTTGATTTTTCTTTTTGTCGCATTAAAATATTTTCTCTAAAGATAACGTAAGAGGGGCGTCGGTAGAGTAGTGGATAGTGCCGGCCTTGCTGCAGCAGTTGCGGGTTTGACTCCGGCTTGCAACCTTTTGCTGCATGTCACCTCCCCCGCTCTCTCTCTCTCTCTCTCACCCCATTTCACTCTGTCCTGTTCATTAAAAGCAAAAGCCCAAAAAAATAGATAAATAAAAACGTAAGAAATAACGTGTAAAACTCAAAGCTTTATTTATGTCCTTACCTTTACATCTTATCCACTACAATTACCTTTTGAGAGAAAAGGCCTGTTTTTATTTAACATGCAGTACTTTAGTACGTACCTGTTGTCGTACATACTCTTGCTGTCTACATGAGGAATTAGCAAAACTAAAATTAAAATTAAATACAAAGATTAAGTTCTGACACAAAAACTTTAGGAAACTAAAACACCTTCAGTATTTTGCAACCAGATATTGTTTTCTAAATTAACTAATAGATCATTTAGTCTATTAAATGTCAGAAAATTGTTTTAAAATACCCGTCAGTGTCCAAGGAGAGCTCTTCAAATGTCTTGTTTTTTTCCAGAGAGATTTAGTTTATAATTTCATAAAACAGAGAAAAGCAGAAAATCCTCACTGCGACGCTGGGACCAACAAATCAATCATTTCAGCTCCGTTTGCAACACAATCAAGATTCAGGGGTCTCACTGAAATGTTTTTATAGAAAAAAATTAATTTAAAACCTAACTTTACAGTTTAGTATTAATAGTACACATACAAATACACATTCCCACAGTCTGAAATTTCCAAGGTTAATTTAAATTCCTCCAAGAGAAAATTAGACGATTTCGACGGTCTAGGCCGCAGGAGGAGATTTAATTAGTCCAAACTGACAGAGACAAATCACTCAGAGTCAGTTTAAGCTTCCATGTCTCTTACAGAACATAATTATTAATAGACTCTAGAAAGTAGGTGAAAAATGCAAAGTTAAAGTGTCTGTTGAAGTTTTATTCCAGTTTAATTCCAGTTGAAGGGAAAGTTGATGGATTCAGTGTTTCTTCTGCTGCTGCTGCTGCTCGTCTGCAGACATCCAGTGCAATGATACAGTAGGTTGTACAGTATTTTGGGTAGATGATGTGGTTTGAGCTCATCGTTTCTGGAGCTCCTTATGTCTTTAATGCTAAAAAAGTTGTCAGTGTCTATCCGACAAACATCACTTGGTTAATTTCCTCATTTGGTTTGAGCAGACGCAAGTTCCCACATGAAGTTTAACCTTTCTAAAAGTGTCTTTAGACGACCACAGTTGCTCCATTCACCTCACAGGTCATTAGTGGATCAGCTATAAAGACTGACCTGAAACCACAAAAGTGGTTTCACCTATGCAACATCCACACGTCGCTCCAGAGGTGGACACCGACTAAAAACTTCAAAAATGTAAAATGCAGAAGCGGCACAAGTGTCCTCAGATGTTTAAACTGTCCAAAAATAAAAATGAATAAGCCTACGTTTAGTTTCCTGTGTTCAGTCGATCATCAGCTCTCCCATCCCTCAAGGACAGGTAGAAATGGCAGGTCAGTGCTGCCCAGGTAGGTCCTCCCTCGGTGCTGGAAGACGTCGCTGATGGCCCATGTTAGGCGCCCTTCAGGGTCATGCAGCGTTCCCACAATCTCGCCATCCAATCCTAGCTCCAGGATCAGAGCGTAGCGTGGCAGCAGGATGTTGTACCAGCTCAGAGGAATCACCTGAAGACATTAACATGTTCGGTGTCATATATCTATGGTTTGTCTTAATTAATCAAGCATATGAAACAAATTAAATATATGAGAGAGTTTTAAAATACATGAAACAAATTAAATATATTCCAGAGGAGATAAAGTATATGAAACGAACCAAATATATGAGAGGAGATAAAGTATATGAAACAAATGAAATATATGAGAGGAGAGAAAGTATATGAAACAAATGAAATATATTCAAGAGGAGAGAAAGTATATGAAACAAATGAAATATATTCGAGAGGAGAGAAAGTATATGAAACAAATATATGACAGAAGAGAAAGTATATGAAACAAATCAAATAGATATGAGAGAAGATTAAGTATATGAAACAAATGAAATATATTCGAGAGGAGAGAAAGTATATGAAACAAATCAAATACATGAGGATAGAAAGTCTATGAAACAAATATAATATATGACAGAAGAGAAAGTATATGAAACAAATCAAATAAATATGAGAGAAGATTAAGTATATGAAACAAATGAAATATATATGAGACAAGATACAGTATGTGAAGTCAACCAAAATATGCGAGACAAGATGAAGTATATAAAACAAATCTGCACATGTAAATAAATATTTTTTTCCTCTCAGAATGAGTTTCTCCTGATTGAACTGATTTTACTTCAGTAAACGATCCTGGGCACACACCACTGCAACTGAATAAGCACGTAAACACTGTTATGGTTCTTTTAATTTTACCCAAAATACATAATTTTAGTGGGATCCTTAAATCCACTCAGTAGTCTGGTGACACATGCACATCAAACACGTTTTAAATAAAAGGTTTGTTTTAGTTGAACTGAGCTGAAAAACAGTTTTTACATCAGTGTGACCTCAACTGACATTTCCCAAAGTTCACTGCAAGTTCACGTTTGTTTCCTTCCAAGTGTGTGTGTGTGTGTGTGTGTGTGTGTGTGTGTGTGTGTGTTACTAAAGAGTGGTCCTGCCCCCCGTCCTGCCAGATTTCACACTGTCTTGCCTCAGTGCAGCCTGGAACAAAGCCTGTTATTCTCTCCTGACTGACAGACAAGATAATTGTGAATCACACAGCGTTCCAAATGGATCATGGGAAAGTTGTCTTGGTTAAAACTGCTCTTCCAAAAACTGCACAGCCTCAAAGTGTTGTTAGAGTATCAGGATCTGTGGGGTTCGACCCGTCAATGTTTTGACTCTGAAAAGATTTTTTTAATGGGACTGCTTAACGTTACATGATTGAAAAGAGTTTAAAGTTTCTATCAAAACTGCCAAGAATAGTCTGGTTAATTAGGAGACAGGTCTCTCCTTCCACTGTGTAACACCAAAACTAAAATGTGGACTTGCATTGGCAGGCTTTGTTGGCGCCTGAAAAATTGTTTCTTGTGGTAATCAATAGAACTAATAATTACTAAGGGAAGTTTCAAGAGGAGAGACGATAAAACTTTACTGATCTTGAGGGAAATTGTTAAGCAGCACTTGGAATACAAAATGGGAAAGGGAGTAAATCAGAGAGTGCAGATATAAAGCTCCTCTTCTGTCAAATCTTCTTTGTGTTTTGGTCTGGGAGGCAGACACCGTCTCCTGCAAACCATCAGCACTACAGGAGGTCAGTCACAGTGAGCCAGTTCCAAGCACTGTCAGCAATCTTTGCATCTTGTTATTATCACATAACACTTGTTAAACCAGCTACCATCTCTCCAATGCTTGTTTTAATGTCTACAGTTTCAGATCAACACAGCCCTCCAACACTTCAAGCAGCAGCAGCCCCAGCAACCCCTCAACAGCAACTGTATACCCCATCAGGTAAAACACAGGCTGCTTTTGCTTTGCATTGTCCCCACCTGATGAAATGGGATGGGGACAATGATATAGTATGATGCGATTTCATGTTACATTCTTTATGAATATAGGTTGCTATAATTCACCTAGTTATGCTGTAAGTTATGTCGTCATAAGGTGTTTTAAAGTCTTGTTCCATTGCCCCTTTTTAACTTTCAGCATCTGCCCCTCCAAAGGTCTCTGCACGGCCCTGCCTCATACCATTTTTTCCCTTCAACATGAATCCTGTGACCTGTCACCTAAACAGGACTCAGTCTTTGGCATCTGAAGGCTGAAGTAAAGGGCTTGGAGATGCTTTTGCCCAGACTGATAAAGAACCTGCATATGGCATTAGTTTCTTTGGTGGTGCCATCAGGTGCTGTTTAAAGGTGCCGGCTATTTGGTCAGCCTCTGGTCCTCCAAGAACCATTGAAACCATCACAAGCTCTGCGCAGCCCCGGTATTGACAGAGGTCCTTAAAAATGGCCTTGTGCGTGCTTTTCAAAGTTTTGGGGGTGATTTCAAAATCAACTCCCTCGACTACAGCCCATATCTTTTTGAAAAGCTCGTCAATGATGGTACATGGGTCTCGGAAGCTACTGTTCACCTTAGCCTTCTTAAAGGTTCTCATGACCACTCTTTCTACAAGTATTAAGACAGATCGTTTCTTTTTCTCTGTCTCTAAGTCCTGCTCTAGTGTTACACATGGCACAGGTTCAGGACCTGTCTCAGTTGCTGCAGGTGGCGGTGAGGCTGGCTCCATGTTCTTCAAAGCCTGTATTATGTTGTCACAATGGATGTCAGCCTGAGTGACCGCCCACCACCTTAGCAGTACCTGAAAATGCTTCTCTTTCCTGTCTATAACATCATGGATGCTATCACGTGTTTGTGGTCCCGGGGTTTCACGACTAATCCCCTCTGTGATGTAAAGATAAAGGAGATCACTGAGTGCTTTCCTGAAAGCCGGGTCTTTACCGTCGGAAATATTCTGTAATCTTGTCAGTTCAGAAAGGTGCTTTCCAACTTGCTGCTTCTCACCACCCTGTGGCCAAAGCAGTCTGTCAACATTATCAGCAAAGGCCTGCAGTGATTCCCTGCTTACACCATCAGAGTCGGAGGAGAAACTTTTATGCAGTTGTCTTGCAGTGCGATGAATTGCCTGTTTCATGTACTGTTTGACCAGACATGTCCGTATTTTGCTCTTCAATTGAAAGCTCTCAGTGCACTCCTCTTCAGGTTCTGGGCTTTCATTTGCACAGACCGCAGAACCAGTCAACTCACTGATTTCATTTGCAATACTGTCAGAGCTGTGGCTAGAGTCACTGAGTAGCACATCAAGCTCAGAATCACAGGCGTCACCCAGAAAAACGTCGATGATGCTGCCCATCTCCTTTGAAAGTATGCTCTGGACTTCAGATATTTTACTTGCGGTACTGTCAGTGCTTCCCATGTTTACAGCCATTGAGAGGTCGCTGTCATCATCGTCGTCATGATCGGAGTACTCATCATCTGCGTCACCAACATCATCATCTTCATCATCATCATCATCTAGATCGATAATTATGGGATCTTCAGATGAAGGTGGCAGTTTGCACAAAAAAGATGTCATTTTGTGCATGACTGATTTTAACATGGAGCTGGTGTGCTTAATCATGTAATTTAGTGTGTCAGAGAGACACACTTCGACAAAAGATGAAAATGACGACGTGTGACAGCTGATGCCGAGAGCGGAGTTAACGCATCTAGCAAAATTCTGATTTCCTTTTTTAATGTATATAAAGAAAGACAGAACTTTTATATTTGGATGTACTTCATTTATGTTGTATTTACATTGCATTTTATTTATATTGTGTGCCCTCTTTTTTTCTCTTCCTTATTCTGCTGGTGTGACTTATTTTATTCAGGACAACTCCTATATGTGCCCAGATCTGATTTGTTTTGTTACTTGTTCTTCATTCATTTACTGTAATGTGTTGTCTTGTGTTGCATTATGTTGTTTATCTATTGTGGAAATTAATAAAAAACAACAACTTGAAAACATAACCTAAATATTGAACACCTCAGCTTTAGATAACTGTATTTTATTGTACTTTTGCCCATCCTCTACATTAACAGGGTTTCACATTTGGACAATTTTCAGAGCAGTATCAGTGCTATCTCGCCATGTGAACTCTTTCTCGGTCTTATGTGCTTTTATCTATAATATATTTAGTCAGTTTTAACTAATGTCCACCTTTAGCAGCTAATTACATGGTCTCAAGGTGTGTGTGCTCCTCTTTTCTTCAATACTAATCCCTTGATTCCTCCTGAGATCATATTGATTATTAAAGGCCATTATATATAAACTGTAAAAACACACTGACCTTTGCCAGGAAGCGTTTGACAGCTGGGTACGGGGCGATCAAGTCCAGGAATGGAGGCACGAACTTCCGAAACCGTGTCGTCGTTATGCCAACCAGGAATGTTCCATGGTCGCTAAGGCGGATGTTGTCGGGGTAACCGATCATGTTGTCCATGATGATCTCCTTGGTGCCAGCCTTCGGGCCCTTCAGCCAATATCTGAGAGTAGACCGAGAGACGACTGAGCAGCTGATGTTTATCTTTATAGTGTGTGTGTGAAAAGTTTACCACATGAGTGATGCAAACAGGGAGTGTCCCCACAAGTCGCCAAAAAACTGGTTTGGAATTAAATTTGTTTCAGTTCTTTATCAGTCAATCTTAAGCAAGATATATACTTCTGCTTCAAATCGACTCTGCGTCGATGCAAATTTCTGGAAGCTGAAACCATTTCCCTCAGTGGAAACAAAACTTTTATTTACTTTAATTTCACAGATAAGAAACAATAAATTGTGAAGACAAAAAAAGCCTCCACAAAAAAAGCATTTTAAAGTCTTGTGTGTGATTTATCCTGGCTTCATATGAGCAGAGGAAATCTCCGCTCGTCGCTAGGCTAATTTATACAATGTTAAATGCCATAGGCTTGTGCTAATAACGTTAGCATGTTGTATTTGTGGGGAAAATGTGTCCAGATAAAGACAAGAGTTTGTCTGTGAATGCTGCGAGTTATAGTGAAGCTGATTTGTGTACTTGTGTTTGAAATTATCTCTATTAAGCCATGTTTCATGTGTGTTTAATGTGTGTTTAATGAGTGTTTAAAGTGTGTTTTTAATCAACTGATCTTTATAACATTTCACAGAAACCCTTCCGCCAACCAGTGTTTTGGAGATGTAACTGCAGAGGCATGTCTAATCACCTGACAGGGTGGTCCTCAGAAGTGACCAAAAAACTGGTAGACCCCACAAATGATAAAAACAAGACTGTGTGTACCTTATTATGCGTGCGATGCTAGTCTCAGCCAGCAACAGGAAGTGTTCGTCAGGCGACAGCACGATGCCGTTGGGCATGTACAGAGAGTCCAGCAGGACCTTCACACTTCCCTTCTCTGGATCGAAGGAGAGAAGACGACCGAGGGTGTTCAGCTCGATCACCTGAAACAACAATCAGTTCAGGTTTACTTCTGATTAGCTTTCTTGTTTAATTTAGCTTAGCATAGCTTTGCTTAGTTTTCAGCTCAGTGTATATGTTTAGTTTATCTTAGCTTCATTTAGTTTAGTTTGGATTTTCTTTTTAGTTTAATTTATCTTAACATAGTTCAACTTTTAGCTGAGTTTACATTTTTAGTCTGGCCTTTGTTAGTTTAACTTTTTAATTTGTCAGAGTTTAGTTTAACTTCTAGTTTGGTCAAGTTCAGTGTGTAATTTTTAGTTTGTTTGTTTTAGCTTTGTTTAATTTAGATTTGTTGAGTTTATCTTTTTAGTTTGATTTAGCTCAGCAGCTTAAACACATCACATCACAACTTAAATTCAACCAAATATCAATGTCTAACGACATTAGTGGCCAGCTGGCTTAGCTTCTGTTTCTGTTTTTAATTTATCTTGACTTTGTTTAGTTTAGCTTAGCATACTTTTGTTTATCTTTAAGTTTAATTAATATTTTTATTTTAGTTTATCATAGCTGTGTTTAGTTTAGCTTAGTTTGGTTATCTTTTTAGTTCAAAGTTAAGTCTGACTTCTGGTTTGGTTTAGCTTTTAGCTTAATTTGTCTTTTTCATTTAGTTTATTTGAATTTGGATAAATGTAGGTGACAAAATGTGACTAATTTTAATTTCTTACAATAGTTTAGTTTAGTTTAGTTTAGTTTAGGGCACTTAAAGTGCAGTGGAGTGAGCAAAATCACTACCTGATTTAGGTACTACCTAACTACCTGGGTCAGCATAAATGGCACGGCTCTACGATGGTTCAGATCATGCCTAACAGACAGTAGTTTTTGTGTGGGCATTGCAGATGCCAGGTCTGGTGCAACAGATGTCCACTGTGGGGTGCCTCAGGGGTCAGTGCTAGGTCCGATTCTCTTTTCAGTTTACATGCTCCCTCTTGGCCATCTTATATGCAGATAATACTCCGATCTATTTGAGCTGTGATCCAACATACAACTATCAAAACATGACTAGCCTGCTACACTGCCTTAAGGACATTCACAAGTGGATGTCACAAAACTTCCTGCAGCTTACTGCTGACAAGACAGAGATATTAATCACAGGACAAGCTAGTGCAAACGTTCAAATATCACAGTCTCGGTTCTCTGTCCCACTTGATAACTTCACACTGCAGAAACCTTGGTGTCATTTTTGATCAGTTCAGACAAACATGTAAATTTAGTAGTTCAATTCAGCTCCCACCATCTCAGAAATATCTCCAGAATCAGATCCTTCCTTTACAACAAACATCTGGAAACTGTTATTCACGCAATCACAATCAGTCGATTAGATTATTGCAAGTCCTTGCTCCCTCTGCTGCCAGAGTCTTGACTCGGAATAGAAAACATGACCACATCACACCAATCCTAGCTTCCCTCCCTGTTGCTTTTGGAATTGATTTTAAAATTTTATTGACTACTTGTTGACTACATGCTCCTCCTCGCACCCTGATGATCCTCAGATTAACCTTATCTTGTTGTTCTGAGATCTAGATTAATTCACAAAAGTGACAGTGCCTTTGCAGTCAGAGCTCCTCGGCTTTGGAGTGACCTGCCTGAGGAGATCAGGGCTGCAAACTCAGTCTCATCTTTTCAATCACTTCTGAAAACCTACTTGTTTAAAACTGCCTTTCAACAATTTCTTTTGTGTATTCTAATTTTATTGCTTTTTCTTTTATTTGGATTTGTAAGGCACTTTGTGACTGTGTTTTGAAAGGTGCTGTATAAATAAAGATTATTATCATTATTATTATTTACCCGTGTTGTTGCTGAAGTGCATGTACACACTGCCTTTCCTTGAGCCTCATCAGGAGCACTCAGCACTTCCCTGAACTGAATGGACTCTTAGTGTTCTCTGTTTTGTGGCCAGCCCATGAATGACCCATTAAAAAGCACAAGCGAATGTCCTCGTGTTATTTGGAGGGCTGCAGTTGCTGAGCAACGCTTCGAAAACAAAATTGTAAGACCCTGCTTGCATCAGATTTCTTTTGCTGGTTATCTATTAGCTCGAAGACACACCCTGCTGCCTACATCACTTCTTCAACCTCTTCTCATCCCTTCTAGACGAGTCATGGTGCTTTTAGATTTAAAAT